>NW_007378079.1:124208-151914 GCF_000475195.1 Diaphorina citri | reverse complement strand
CTGTTGCGGGGCCCACTCAGCCTCGTGAGGAAAATGAGTAGCTATGACATGTAAATGCTCATAGCGACCGGTGCCAGCGTCGGAAGTTGCCACCCTTCAGTTCGACGAGATCTCGGACCGCGCCGTTAAAGTTCTGTGGACTCCCCCTGCGAAAATCAACGGAGTACTGAAAGGCTACACTCTCACTTACATGATGAAGGATAAGCCCAATACATTGAAGACAGAAGAGTTGACTGCTAACACGACTAATGTGAAGATAACTAACTTACAGGTATGTTATATTAGAAGCTGTCTAAATCACATCAGAGGTATTGAAAAACGTAGTACGCTGGTACAAGTTTTGAGCTCGATCCGACAACCAGGGCGGGAGTTATGGCCTATACAATTTTTCATTTTTCAATGTTTTTCAGCCAATAGGGGAAGCGCCAAACATGGGAAATTCATTTCGTTTGGTGATTTGTGCTTCAAATGGGTCCCACTAATGATACACGTTGAAATTCAGACCCAAAAATGAAATTCAGAATAGGTATTAAACCTGATGGCCTCCGGGAGTGAAAATGGGTGGTCCTAAAAAAAAATGGGTCTGAATTTCAATATGAATATTTCAAAAATTAAAAATGTTCAAATTAAATATCAATTTTTTTCCGAAAAACGGCCTGCGGCGCATTCCCCCTCATATTCCTTGACGTTCTGCATATTGCATATTTTATTTAAATGAAGGGGTAATCTTACTGATTTTTAAGTACCTCCGCCCCGTAATTTTCTGTAAAATTTATGGAATAGTCATGGAATTTCATTCCGGGAAAAGTGTATAAACCCTGAACTCACTACCGGCTCGAGTTAGTGTACCTTCTATCTCTAACATTTAAAGTTTGCTTTTAAGAATGCAGCTGAGGTGGATGGTACTTACTTAGGCAAGGTTACCTTCCACTCAAGAGTCGATTATTATAACTTGGAGAAAAAAAATCTCACCAACCCCCTACTTTCTTTTGTTATACCTACAATGTTATTGAACCCACAAAATAAACGAGACCTTGTTTAGACTGCGGAATTTTCAGTCTCATTCTGGCAGTAGGTATAATAATAATAATAATAATTATACTGCTTATTTATACTGCTCGCATAGGACTGAAAAGTCCCTTTACTCGAGCAGTAGGATACTACTATTATTGTGGTCAAATTCTCAAATTATATTGAGGATAAAATTGCATATACCTCGGCTGGGATTGAACCCACGCCCTCCTGTTTACCAGGCGAGCGCCTTGACCACTACACCACCGAGGCAGGTTTAGGTATATTCTATTCTACTTTCTTGTCCCCCCTCCAGGCTACAACTCACTACCGGTTCGAAGTCTGTGCTTGGACCAGGGTCGGAGCCGGCCCCTCCCGAGTAGCCATCATCCAATCAGGCGTGGAACCAGTACTGCCTTCACCTCCTAGTAAACTGGCTATCACCAATATAGAAGCTTTCTCCGTGGTGCTACAATTCACCCCTGGGTTTGATGGAAATTCCTCCATTATCAAATGGACTGTAGAGGTAATTATTAAATTCAATAAACCTTATTAGCCAGCCTAGTTAGCTTAGTTGGTAGTGCGTCTGCCTTTGTAAGCGCTAGGCCGCGGGTTCGATTCCCGCCCGGGGCGGATTTTATCCTGAACGGATAATGCTCGTTCTCGGAACGGCTGGCTTTCTCCTGTCCTGTCTTCCTTCTCTCTTCGATTTCGGGACGACAAGACCATAGCAGTTACAGTCCCATTTATCAAACCTTTTCGAAAAAAAACAAACAATCTACCCTCAAAATACTGGAAATCTACTTTGTCCAATAAAACCGAACCCTCCTCTTTTCAGGCCCAGACAGCGCGTAACACAACCTGGTTCACCCTGTACGAGGAAAGCGCGCCGGAAGCCAACGTGTTGACCATCACAGGCCTATCTCCGTTCACCCTGTACAGATTGCGTCTCCTCGCTAACAATGTAGTGGGTGTCTCAGAGCCGAGTGAAAGTACCAAGGAGTTCCAGACCATACAGGCACCCCCGTCACACCCACCCCGTAATGTAACCGTGCGGGCGATGAGTGCCACGGAACTGCGGGTCAGATGGATTGTAAGTTGAATGGTCTGGGTTCGATCCCGGGACGAGATTTTTTCTCTGAATCCCTTTTGTGTTATTTCCCCTTTCAATCCCTTTTGAATGGTGGATATAGGCAGGTAATATGGCACCAAAAGAAGGAGAAAAGAAGGTTCTACCATCGGAGGAGTTTACATATACCTTTTTTTTTTTTCTTTCATAATCTTTTTTTTTTTTTTTTTTTCAGGCAACTTCTTTCTCGACTTTTTAGTTGCAGTACCTTATGCGTTAGAAAAGGTGTATTTTTCTTTTGAATCTAAAGTGACGCCTGTACTAAACCACAGGAAATCCAAGATAATACCCACGCTTCGTGTAATGTCCAAAAAAAAGCTCAATTTTTATTACAATGATTTTTTCCCCCTGAATCCAGCTTACCAGAGAAATATAACGCCTTGTTTTCTTGTGTTCTACAGAGCTACCGGGCTAGAATCGGAACAATATTACATGTTCTCTGTGACCGCACAAACTCGACTAGGCTGGGGTAAAACCTCCCTGGCTCTGGTGTTTACTTCGAACAATAGAGAACGACCCCAACCCCCCTCAGCCCCACAGGTATGTATTCTTATTGTCAAATAAGCTAGACTCGAAAAAAAGTGCCATAAGTAATAATAATAGTAGTAATAATAAATCGAGTAGCGACCAGTGGCGGCATTACAAGTCGAAGAGACGAGCGATGATAAATATGATGATTGAGTAAATGAAAGACTTGTAATACCGTGATACCCACAAAGTTGTGAAAAAAGCTCTCTGCTTTACCACAAAGATTCATGATTTGATTTATTTTTTCTGTTCTTTTTCCGCCAGATATCGTCTGTACGGGTACAATGCCAGTCCATGGAACTATCACAACATCACCAACGAGGCCCAGCGTAACTATCTCATACAGGAACTTATCACATGGAAACAATACGTACTACAAATAGCCGCGTACAATAACAAAGGCATTGGCGTGTTTAGTGATCCCATCACTATTAAAACCAAGGAAGGAGGTAAGAGAGTTTGACAAATCTGGTGTGAACACCGCAACTTTGTCTACAATCGAGGATAAGGAAAGTTATGGCCAGCCTAGTTAGCTTAGTTGGTAGTGCGTCTACCTTGTAAGCGCTGGATTTGAATGGTAAGATAAACGTGAAGTTCTAATACGTCTTTGTTTTATTTAAACTGGAAAATCATGACTGACTAATGTTAGGGGAAAATCATTGTATTGATTCTACATATATTGAATTTCCAATCTTAGGTGACTTCTAGGAGTTCCAGGTAGAAATCTGACACTGGGAAAATTCCTAGCTTGGTTTGACGCGAAATTTTCACGGTTTTCACTTTTCGCTTTCAAGTTAGAGGTTTTTCCTTGGACGTCCAGAATCAATATCTGGATTACCTGGGGCTTCTTTTATGCCATTTGTCCAATGTGAATTTAAAAATAATTTTGTTTAGAAAATATGTAGACACTGAAAATGTTGTGTTTTACTTTGTTGTAGGTGTTAAATATCATAGATGTGCAAAATGCTTTTGAAAACCAATTTGAAATGCAAAATGTAAAATGCTTTTTAAAAACCAATTTGAAATGTAAAATGCAAAATGTACATTTTGAAAATGGTTTTTTAAATGCCTTTTAAAATGGATTTTCAAACAATAAGCCCTTGTAACCCTTGTATAAAACTTATGTTATTTACTAAAAATAAAGTGAGAAAAATACAGAAAAATTAAGCTAGGCATGGCCAAACTTGTAGAAAAGGCATGGCCGAACTTGTAGAAAATAATAAAAATACGGTCGCGCTGCGCGCTCCCTATGAGCTGCGTAGTTATCAAACTAAAACTAAAAACATAAACGAAACAACTCAAAATGTTGGTCGAGAGCGGAACATTTCTCTCCCGCAGTCTCTGCACTCTGTGTATTTCTTATGGAGATTTTACCGATCAAAAATTGATCATATCTCAGGATTGGTTTAGATTTTCGCAAAATCCTTTCTTATATATTGGGAAAAATCCTACAATGCTGCAGTGAGCACCAAAGTTGTGACATAATAACACAAAGAAATTGCATTTACATTTACATTATTATTATTTCACCTCATTTAATTTATTTTTTCTTTTATTCCCAGGCATGGATTCACAAGGACCCTGTTCACGAAGTTAACGTACCCCCTAGCCTGTTCGATCCCCTGGCCCAGCAGGATGCTATCATGTCAGATCTGGACAAATATACCGAGTACAATATAACTGTACTGTGCTTTACCGACCCTGGAGATGGCATACCTAGCCCGCCTGTGACGATCCGGACTCAAGAAGATGGTATGTTAATGGAGCAAATACATTTGGTAAAAAAAAAATTTTCTTTTATTCCCAGGCATGGATTCACAAGGACCCTGTTCACGAAGTTAACGTACCCCCTAGCCTGTTCGATCCCCTGGCCCAGCAAGATGCTATCATGTCAGATCTGGACAAATATACCGAGTACAATATCACTGTACTGTGCTTTACCGACCCTGGAGATGGCATACCTAGCCCGCCTGTGACGATCCGGACTCAAGAAGATGGTATGTTAATGGAGCAAATACATTTGGTAAAAAAAAAATACAAGCTGGGTCCGTCCCTCCGGGAATTTTTTAGGCCGTAGTTTATTCGATCGTGGTTAAAGAATACCTATGTACCTACCAGTGTACAGGTCAAGGATATCCCCAACAATGCCACCTTCACCACGACACTGACTGAACTGAGGAAATGGGTGGTGTATAATGTACAGGTACGTGAAATAGTGGTCCAATCCGAACCTAAAATCTAAATAAATAGCCAGTTTAATGTCCTTTATTTTTTTTTTTTTTTAACATGTGTGCCAAATTGCAATAAAATCGGACCAAGCTTTCAGGTGTTATTTCAAAACAAACGCATTTGCAATAGTAATAGTGTCATTTCTTTTATAAATCAAAAAATCAAATTGAAATCCTCATTCCAAAAAAAAAAAAAAAAAAAAAAAGATATTAAGTTGTGATGTCTGTTCCAAGTGTTTCTTTCATTGAACGGAAAAAAATGCTCGTTGCTTGTATTTTTCAATCAACCTTTTTTTTCCTTAAACGATTTGTCTTGGGACTTAAAATTTTTTAAAAGACGAAGAAAAATCTGTAAATCTTTAATATTTTTAATTATTTTACAAGAAAAGCTCACCTAAGTAATCACATGAGCTCTAAGGAGGAAAAGGAATTTTAATTGTGTTGAGCATAAATGCTTGTCACAAATGTCATTCCGCGCTTAACAGACTACGCTAAATTTTATGATTTGACTTGGAAGGAGGAAAAGGAATTTTAATTGTGTTGAGCATAAATGCTTGTCACAAATGTCATTCCGCGCTTAACAGACTACGCTAAATTTTATGGTTTGACTTGGACTCGAACTAGTGATGGGTAAATACCCGGGTACTTATTTTTGGCGTAAATACCCTGGGTATTTACCCGGGTAAATACCCAATTTTTATAAATACCCGGGTATTTCCAAGAAGCGCCTCAGTCGAATTGTGCCCGGGAAATTAAAAAAAAAATCAAGTGACGATGTTTTTTTGTTTATTTTTCTTCTTTTTTTTTTAAATACCCAATTTTTATTTACCCACCCAGTGGGTATTTACCCACGACCCATCACTAACTCGAACCAACAACCTCCAGATCCAAAGTCCACCGTGCTAACCACATCACCACTGAGGTTGGTTACATGAGCTCTATTTCTAATCTATATCCTTTCACTCCCTCAGTCCCCACGGAAGTTGCCACCCTTCAGTTCGACGAGATCTCGGACCGCGCCGTTAAAGTTCTGTGGACTCCCCCTGCGAAAATCAACGGAGTACTGAAAGGCTACACTCTCACTTACATGATGAAGGATAAGCCCAATACGAGGTTGGTTACATGAGCTCTATTTCTAATCTATATCCTTTCACTCCCTCAGTCCCCACGGAAGTTGCCACCCTTCAGTTCGACGAGATTTCGGACCGCGCCGTCAAAGTTCTGTGGACTCCCCCTGCTAAAATCAACGGAGT
Organism: Diaphorina citri; assembly: GCF_000475195.1. Classification (NCBI taxonomy): domain Eukaryota; kingdom Metazoa; phylum Arthropoda; class Insecta; order Hemiptera; family Psyllidae; genus Diaphorina; species Diaphorina citri. The sequence continues at coordinate 145,765 of NW_007378079.1, read as the reverse complement.
ACTGAAAGGCTACACTCTCACTTACATGATGAAGGATAAGCCCAATACATTGAAGACAGAAGAGTTGACTGCTAACACGACTAATGTGAAGATAACTAACTTACAGGTATGTTATATTAGAAGCTGTCTAAAATAGTCTAAATCACATCAGAGGTATTGAAAAACGTAGTACGCCAGTACAAGTTTTGAGCTCGATCCGACAACCAGGGCCGGAGTTATGGCCTGTACAATTTTTCATTTTTCCATGTTTTTCAGCCAATAGGGGAAGCACCAAACATGGGAAATTCATTTCGTTTGGTGATTTGTGCTTCAAATAGGTCCCACTAATGATACACATGTTGAAATTCAGACCCAAAAATGAAATTCAGAATAGATATTAAACCTGATGGCCTCCGGGAGTGAAAATGGGTGGTGCTAAAAAAAATGGGTCTGAATTTCAATATGAATAATTGGTGGGGCCGCTCCTGAGGCACCTTCCAAAATTTTGAGTACCTCCCAAAATTCTTTATCATAATTGAGGGCTGTATGCAAAATTTCAATGTCCCAGGGTGAACAGTAAAAAAAAGTTAAAATAGTGGCCTGGGACTTTATGAACACAGTGTATATTGAACCGAATCAAAGCATATGGGGCCCTATCTATACAAAACATTTTTCTAATTTCTACAGTTCACTAACCCCCCCGCACATCCCTCTGTTCCCCGCTTTGCTCTTTCCTTATGTACAAATCTACTAACCCCCCCCCCCTACTCTTGTCCCCCCTCCATACTACAACTCCAGGGTTTATACGCGACCTGGAAAAGTCATGGAATCTGAAAATCGGTCAAAAAGTCATGGAAAATCGTGAAAATTTAAAGAAAACCTGGAAAAGTCGTGGAATTTGCACACCCGGTCATGGAATTTTATTCCGGGAAAAGCGTATAAACCCTGAACTCACTACCGGCTCGAGTTAGTGTACCTTCTATCTCTAACTTGTAAAGTTTGCTTTTAAGAATGCGGCTGAGATGGGTGGTACTTCTTAGGCAAGGTTACCTTCCACTCAAGAGTCTATTATTATAACTTGGAGAGAAAAAAAATCTCACCAAACCCCCTACTTTCTTTTGTTATACCTACAATGTTATTTAACCCACAAAATAAACGAGACCTTGATTAGACTGCGGAATTTTCAGTCTCATTCTGGCAGTATAAACAGGGTATCGCTTACTTGGGCGTTGCGCTGTTGCGCTTGCTTGAGTGATGTTTCAAAGTCATAGAGCAGGAAAAATGAGGACCAACGGAATTTTTATACGACTTCTAGATATCGAGATAAATCGATTTAAAAAATACCGGTAAATCGTGAAGTTTGACGTCACGGCATACGCTCTCGTAGGCGATGACCTCACATCAAATGTCCCGAGCAAAGCTCCCTCGCAGGCAACGCATTAATGTGTTTGTGCGCATACATTTCTGCGCAGTTCTTTCTGCTCCTCCGCTAGCGCTCTTGCATACTGGCGATACCTAGCGGACAAAAATAGCAACTGCGTAAAGTCTGACGTCACACATATTTGAACTCTTTCATTAGAACGGAAAATAAAAATTGAATTTTCGACCTTTTACAGTTATTTTTTCGGAGTTTTGACCTCAGATTTGGATTTTCCCCAACTTTTTACATAGGAATGGACTATTTATTTATAATTTTCACCCATTTGCAACTGCTCCATTCTATTCTACTTTCTTGTCTTCCTCCAGGCGACAACTCACTACCGGTTCGAAGTCTGTGCTTGGACCAGGGTCGGAGCCGGCCCCTCCCGAGTTGCCATCATCCAATCAGGCGTGGAACCAGTACTGCCTTCACCTCCTAGTAAACTGGCCATCACCAATATAGAAGCTTTCTCCGTGGTGCTACAATTCACCCCTGGGTTTGATGGAAACTCCTCCATTATCAAATGGACTGTAGAGGTAATTATTAAATTCAATAAACCTTATTAGCCAGCCTAGTTAGCTTAGTTGTAAGCGCTAGGCCGCGGGTTTGATTCCCGCCCAGGGCGGATTTTATCCTGAACGGATAATGCTCGTTCTCGGAACGGCTGGCTTTCTCCTGTCCTGTCTTCCTTCTCTCTTCGATTTCGGGACGATAAGACCTTCGCTGTTACAGTTCCATAACACAACCTGGTTCACCCTGTACGGGGAAAGCGCGCCGGAAGCCAACGTGTTGACCATCACAGGCCTTTCTCCGTTCACACTGTATAATTCTATTCTATTCGTGTTTCAGGCCCAGACAGCGCGCAACACAACCTGGTTCACCCTGTACGAGGAAAGCGCGCCGGAAGCCAACGTGTTGACCATCACAGGCCTGTCTCCGTTCACCCTGTATAGATTGCGTCTCCTCGCTAACAATGTAGTGGGTGTCTCAGAGCCGAGTGAAAGTACCAAGGAGTTCCAGACCATACAGGCACCCCCGTCGCACCCACCCCGTAATGTAACCGTGCGGGCGATGAGTGCCACCGAACTGCGGGTCAGATGGATTGTAAGTTGAATGGTCTGGGTTCGATCCCAGGACGAGATTTTTTTTTTTTCTGAATCCCTTTTTGTGTTATTTCCCCTTTCAATCCCTTTTGAATGGTGGATATTAATGGGTCAAGGGCAGAGCGGACCAAGTTCAAAAATTGACTTATTGTGTATTGTATATCGTTGAAAGAGAGAGAGAAAAAAAAAGTCGGTGGCTAACTTCACTTTGGTGTTGTAAATATATTGAAATGAGAGCAAGTTTCTTGTCAGTCTCTTCCAGGCAGCGCCATTGTGTACCTCATGTCCTGATAAATTTTTCTCACCCAGGTCTTGATTCACACAATCCTTCCACCTTTTCTTCGGCCTACCTCGCCCTTTTCTCTCCCCACTTCCATTCTCTCAAATCTTTTCCCTATGTAGAATAGAATAGAATATACCCTGTTTATACTGCCAGAATGAAACTGAAAAGTCCCTTTACTCCCGCAGTCTAACCAAGGTCTTATGTATTTGGTACTATGTAGCGCTCATCTCTTCTTTCAACATGTCTGAATCATAAGTTAAACCTAATATTTTTTTCTTAAACCTCGTATTTTTTCTGTTAAACCTCATATTTTTTCTGTTAAACCTCATATTTTTTCTGTTAAACCTCCTATTTTCTTCTGTTAAACCTCATATTTTTTCTGTTAAACCTCCTATTTTCTTCTGTTAAACCTCATATTTTTTCTGTTCTTTCCCCCCCAGATATCGTTTGTACGGGTACAATGCCAGTCCATGGAACTATCACAATATTACCAACGAGGCCCAGCGTAACTATCTCATACAGGAACTTATCACATGGAAACAATACGTACTACAAATAGCCGCGTACAATAACAAAGGCATTGGCGTGTTTAGTGACCCCATCACTATTAAAACCAAGGAAGGAGGTAAGAGTTCTGACAAATCTGGTGTGAACACCGCAACTTTGTCTACAATCGAGGATAAGGAATTTTGAATTTTTTTGAATTTGAATAAGATTTCTTTATTTTTGAATATTTAGGTACAAATAAAGCATCTCCTAGGCTGATTTCAACCTCTGAGGAGATGGTTCTTCTTCCTCTTCATTGGTTACTTATATATAACATAGGTAGGTACTGATTAATATTGATTTTACATGTAAAATACATAGGTAGGCAAGTTTTAATAACAATGGTAGGTATAAAACAATGGAAATCCCGAGCAAAGCTCCCTCGCAGGCAACGCATTAATGTGTTTGTGCGCATACATTTCTGCGCAGTTCTTTCTGCTCCTCCGCTAGCGCTCTTGCATACTGGCGATACCTAGCGGACAAAAATAGCAACTGCGTAAAGTCTGACGTCACACATATTTGAACTCTTTCATTAGAACGGAAAATAAAAATTGAATTTTCGACTTTTTACAGTTATGACGTCACACATATTTGAACTCTTTCATTAGAACGGAAAATAAAAATTGAATTTTCGACCTTTTACAGTTATTTTTTACGTCACACATATTTGAACTCTTTCATTAGAACGGAAAATGAAAATTGAATTTTCGACCTTTTACAGTTATTTTTTCGGAGTTTTGACCTCAGATTTGGATTTTTCACTAACGGAAAATAAAAATTGAATTTTCGACCTTTTACAGTTATTTTTTCGGAGTTTTGACCTCAGATTTGGATTTTTCACTCTTTCATTAGAACGGAAAATGAAAATGAATTTTCGACCTTTTACAGTTATTTTTTCGGAGTTTTGACCTCAGATTTGGATTTTCCCCAACTTTTTACATAGGAATGGACTATTTATTTATAATTTTCACCCATTTGCAACTGCTCCATTCTATTCTACTTTCTTGTCTTCCTCCAGGCGACAACTCACTACCGGTTCGAAGTCTGTGCTTGGACCAGGGTCGGAGCCGGCCCCTCCCGAGTTGCCATCATCCAATCAGGCGTGGAACCAGTACTGCCTTCACCTCCTAGTAAACTGGCCATCACCAATATAGAAGCTTTCTCCGTGGTGCTACAATTCACCCCTGGGTTTGATGGAAACTCCTCCATTATCAAATGGACTGTAGAGGTAATTATTAAATTCAATAAACCTTATTAGCCAGCCTAGTTAGCTTAGTTGTAAGCGCTAGGCCGCGGGTTTGATTCCCGCCCAATTTTTTCGGAGTTTTGACCTCAGATTTGGATTTTCCCCAACTTTTTACATAGGAATCGACCATTTATTTATAATTTTTACCCATTTGTAACTGCTTCATTCTCATCGTCCCAAAATCGAAAAGAGGAGGACAGGATAGGAGAAAGTTCAGTCATTCCGAGGTCTAACCTTATCCGTGTAGGATAAAGTTCGAAAGCGGAAATCGAACCTGTGACCTAGCGCTTACAAGGCAGACTTGTTACCCTCTCAGCTAACCAGGCTGGCTAGGTGATGAGTTCTAATAAGAACAAAACGCTTTCTAGGCTGCTCGAAAGGTGCTATCGCCGCGCCGCTCTCTATTTGTATGACTTTGTGATTTGTTATATTCCTAACTTATATTACAATAAAAACATTTATTTATTTAATATTGAATGTTCTATGTTTACAGAGGTGTAGTGGCAGTAACTATGAATCTCCTACAGCTAGATATAAACCAATGTCCCAGCATGTATTCCACACCTAATGCTTTCAAAGATACGCACAAGTGTGATCGGAAAACATCCACGGTAAGTCAAATGCCTTTAAGCAAAATTCCATGCTTTGACTGTAATTCGAACGGGCGACCTCCTAATTATACCAGGCTATCTATTGGGCACTGAGTTATCAAGGCGAATAGCTGCCTCTGATTCATCAACCTCTGCAGCCCAGGTTTACACATCCGAGGCCTTGGGTTCAATTCCCAGCTAAGTCGGAGACTTTTTTTAATTATTAAATTTCCGGTTACACTCTGCCTCGTGAGGCAATTCAAAAAATTTGCACCACCACTTTCGTGTTCCTGGTAAAAAGACCTTTAATTTGATATATAGGTCGACCAGGTTTGGATATGGATAAGTCCTTCTATGGGGACAGACAGACAGACGACACCGAAGCGAATACAATAGCCCGTCCCTTATACCTTTTTTTATTACTATCGTAATAATAAAGGAAGGACGGGCTAAAAAGGAAAAAAAAGAAGAAGAAGCTAACTTTTAGTTTTGAATCGCGTCTGTCTCACACTATACCCATATGAAATCTTAGGATGATCTTGATTTTTCTTCTTTTTCCAAGAAGTTTGGGAACTGTATCAGCGGAATTCTTATCGTCCCGAAATGGTGCTATCGCCGCGCCGCTCTCTATTTGTATGACTTTGTAATTTGTTATATTCCTAACTTATATTACAATAAAAACATTTATTTATTTATGTAATATTCAATGTTCTATGTTTACAGAGGTGTAGTGGCAGTAACTATGAATCTCCTACAGCTAGATATAAACCAGTGTCCCAGCATGTATTCCACACCCAATGCTTTCAAAGATACGCACAAGTGTGATCGGAAAACATCCACGGTAAGTCAAATGCCTAAGATGAATAAGTGAAATTCCATGCTTTGACTGTGATTCGAACGGGCGACCTCCTAATTACCAGGCTATCTATTGGGCACTGAGTTATCAAGGCAAATAGCTGCCTCTGATTCATCAACCTCTGCAGCCCAGGTTTGCACATCCGAGGCCTTGGGTTCAATTCCCAGCTAAGTCGGAGACTTTTTTTAGTTATTAAATTTCCGGTTACACTCTGCCTCGTGAGGCTATGAATAACTAGCGATCCTTGGTGGCAATTCAAGCAGCAAAAATAACCCTGGAAATGTAATCCAGCATGTAGAGAAGGAGCATATTAGCACTTACCTATTGTATGAAATATCCATGAAACAATCGTATAGTAATCCAATCTTATGATGGTAATCCAAGCGAACGAGGCATATTAACACAGTTTTATTGTAACACTACTTGTAGCACTTATTTATCACGAGTGTTGAGAGAAATCTCAGCTTTTGATGTTGTTCACAGAAATACAAAATATATTCTAACACTATTTACGTTTTAATTACTCCTCTAAGACACGAGGTTTCAAGTATTCTCCACCACACAACAGAAACATTAGTGGACAAAATCCCTGTCTAAAAATTGGACACAAATCTGAAATGATTTCTGTTAAAAACAATATAGTAAATGATGGGGTGATTTTAATATATTCATATCAACAATTGAAATGAGTTAAGAAAAAACAGAGAAATAAAACTGTACAAGACTTTAAAAGTAGTTAAAAATCAAAAAATGAACACAGTTAACTATAAAGAGTATTTTATTTACACAAATATGTTACTAATACTTACGATTAAGTTAATGAACTAATTAATGTACACGTTAGAAATGACAAAAATCGGCCGTTGGAGATAATTTATTCGGAAACACAAAAACGGTCGCAATGTTATGTTTGTTTAATTTTGTGTTGAAAATATCTATATTCATTGTAAAAATAAAATAAAACCAACACTTGATCATCCATTTCACTAATTAAAAACACTCACGAAAAAAAATTGATTAAATTAATTGAAAATTAATTACTGTGTTTATTTGCCGGCAGTGCGTTCCTATTTTGGGTCGCGGTTACGAGACTGGAGGGTACAAGTGCGAATGTCTACAAGGTTACGAGTATCCGTTTGAAAATGCAATCACCTACTACGACGGCCAACTCGTGGAAGCCGAATTCACTAATCTGGTCGTCAACACACAAACCAGGTAAAAAAAAAAGTCTCGGGAGAAAAATTCCACTCTCCTCTCTCTGAATTGTGCTTTGCCTATGCGCTGAGATCTGTGTTGTTGTTGTAGCGGCTTTAGCTTTCGCCGAATGGCGATAGCAGAATAAAGAAAAGATGTCTTTTTGTATCTGCTATACACCGGGGTGATGGTCTCTAGCTCTAGCCATGTTAAATTGGCTCGCTCGTCCTGAACCGCAGTCAACCATCGTGAGGACTTGTGCTTGGTCTTTAAAAGCAGAGAGAACCCTTTGAGGAACTGCCAGCTTGCTGGGCTGGTTAGGGTTAGCTGTTCTCCTCCCTGTTTATAGTCCCACAGCCAGACGCTAGTCTTCTCTCTGTTTAACGTCCCCTAGCTTTAGCCAACCTTTGCATAAAAAAATGTTCCTCAAATAAAATCTATGTTACTGTCATTCTATGTTTTCAGTTCCCTCCCTGGGCCCCAGTAACGTGACTGCTAATGCTACCTCCTCCACCACTATAGTGGTCAAATGGGGCGAAGTCCCCTTCGAACATCGCAATGGTCAGATAGAGGGGTTCAAAGTCCTCTACGGGCCAGTCAGTAGAGGGATTTTTCTAAAAAAAAAAAAAAAAAAAAAAAATGCATCATTTTCCTCTTTTATTCTATGACTTTTTAAACTTTGAACTTGTTTTGTTAAACTCGCCTATACCTAAGTTACTTTGGTATTTTCCCATAATTACTCGTATGTAGGTACCTGTTTTTTAAAATTCCAGATTTCGGTTAGTATCAAGTAGATTACCTACCTACCTGACCACCTGGTTATGTTGCAGATGTAAATATCTAATATCTACAGATATACTCACCATTTTCTGAAGCCTGTAACTTTTAAATCCAATTGACTTACTTCAGGTTCATTTTCCGTGATGGTACCATCAGTGTAGTTATCACCACGAAAACCAAAGTTATCCTTAGAGGTTTTGGTCAACTTGAATTCATCTTCACAATTCTTCGTCAATTTGTTGAGCTCCATAACATTGTACTGTAGGTCCCTTGGCCTCAAACGCGTTTCACAATAAAAATAGGTAATATAGGTCTAGTGAGTAGGTACTTTATTTTTTATTTAAGTCAAAATTGACCAATCAAATGCCTTGAGACTATGCTTAGCATGAACTTAAGAGCCAGCATTTTGTTCATAAATATGGGTGTAAGCTTCAAACTATGAGGATAGACTTGAAGAGGAAGAGGTCTATGTTCCCCTACTCTAAGACATACCTCCCCTCCACTAACCAAAGATTTCTTTTTCTTTACTACGGTCATTAATCATACACTTTTATTGATTACATTGGAATTCCAAATAACAATCGAAACAGTGTCGATTTTTCTCGCAGGAATTTGCCCCCCCCTCCTACACACTTGACGTTGCAGAAAGGGACGTTTTTTTCGTCCAAAACTAAATCCCATTTTCCAGTCTGTACACAAAGTTCTAACCCCTCGCCCTCACAGACTCATTTTAACTGTTCTTGTCAGTAAACTCCTTGTCAAAAGACGTTGGGATCAATTCCGGAAAATGCACCAAACTATGGCTTCCAAGAATCCAAGCAATACTCCACGCGTAGAAAATGTTGAAACACGGTATGACGTAGACTACGTAGAGTAAATAATAGTGAGGTCTGGTGGTGTAGAGTTGTTCGTGCCGGTGAGTACAAGGCCCTATTGCCTTGTACTCGCCGGCCGATTATTTTATTAGGATTCAAGTCATAGGTTAATTCAACGAATCGATTTTCCTGGAGCATAAAGCTGTGTCCACACATGGTCAACGACCGTCGACTATGTGTAGACACAACTTTAAGCTCAAAACAGATTTTAGTGGAGAGCTTTTTGCTCTCAGTTCCATGTGGTTTGAAGTTATCGCTTCCCTCTATTGTCCCCTCCTTCTACCTGTTCGATGCTCTATGCGGTGTACAGGTCAAGGATATCCCCAACAATGCCACCTTCACCACGACACTGACTGAACTGAGGAAATGGGTGGTGTATAATGTACAGGTTTGTGAAATAGTGGTCCACTCCGAACCTAAAATCTAAATACATAGCCAGTTTAATGTCCTTTATTTTTACTTTCTATTACCCTTACGTATAGGGAACCTATACAAGGTAATGAGAAAGTATTGCAATCGGTCCAAATTTTTTTAACATGTGTGCCAAATTGCAATAAAATCGGGCCAAGCTTTCAGGTGTTGTTTCAAAACAAACGCATTTGCAATAGTAATAGTGTCATTTCCACAAAAATTGTAAAGAAGTTCTCAGCTTCACCACAAATATTTCATTATTGATTTAATTATTCTTATTGTTCTATTCTGATTCCATATTATTTATTTATTTTTCTTTTGCTCCATTCGACTGATTATTTGATTTGTTTCATTCTAGGTGCTAGCATATACCAGATTGGGTGATGGGAGTCTGTCTACACCTCCAGTTAGAGTTCAAACCTTTGAAGATGCTCCAGGTAAGTAGGCGCGATCCGTCTACAGTTGAGGGTTCGTAGGTTCGAATACCAGATTCGTAGAAAAAGACATTTTTGCAAGAAAAGTTTCAGATGTTTTGTTTGATTTTTGCATGGTTTTACTTGGTTTGATGGTAGGGGAGCTTTAGCTTGCTGACTCATATCTTACCTGCTGATAGAGTTCTAACTTGTGCTGACTCGGCACTCCAGCCTGAGGCGCCTATATCGTTGGTAGCTTGTATGCGGAATCTGTACTGATGGTAGGGGAGCTTTAGCTTGCTGACTCATATCTTACCTGCTGATAGAGTTCTAACTTGTGCTGACTCGGCACTCCAGCCTGAGGCCCCTATATCGTTGGTAGCTTGTATGCGGAATCTGTACTGATGGTAGAGGAGCTTTAGCTTGCTGACTCATATCTTACCTGCTGATAGAGTTCTAACTTGTGCTGACTCGGCACTCCAGCCTGAAGCCCCTATATCGTTGGTGGCTTGTATGCGGAATCTGTACTGATGGTAGAGGAGGAGCTTGCTGACTCATATCTTACCTGCTGATAGAGTTCTAACTTGTGCTGACTCGGCACTCCAGCCTGAGGCCCCTATGTCGTTGGTGGCTTGTATGCGGAATCTGTACTGATGGTAGGGGAGCTTTAGCTTGCTCACTATAGTGGTCAAATGGGGCGAAGTCCCCTTCGAACATCGCAATGGTCAAATAGAGGGGTTCAAAGTCCTCTACGGGCCAGTCAGTAGAAGCGCCACTGTTAATACCATAGGGTCCAGTGTACAGGTCAAGGATATCCCCAACAATGCCACCTTCACCACGACACTGACTGAACTGAGGAAATGGGTGGTGTATAATGTACAGGTACGTGAAATAGTGGTCCAATCCGAACCTAAAATCTAAATAAATAGCCAGTTTAATGTCCTTTATTTTTTTTTTTTTTTAACATGTGTGCCAAATTGCAATAAAATCGGACCAAGCTTTCAGGTGTTATTTCAAAACAAACGCATTTGCAATAGTAATAGTGTCATTTCCACAAAAATTGTAAAGAAGTTCTCAGCTTCACCACAAATATTTCATTATTGATTTAATTATTCTTATTGTTCTATTCTGATTCCATATTATTTATTTATTTTTCTTTTGCTCCATTCGACTGATTATTTGAGTTGTTTCATTTTCATTCCAGGTGCTAGCATATACCAGATTGGGTGATGGGAGTCTGTCTACACCTCCAGTTAGAGTTCAAACCTTTGAAGATGCTCCAGGTAAGTAGGCGCGATCCGTCTACAGTTGAGGGTTCGTAGGTTCGAATACCAGATTCGTAAAAAAAGACATTTTTGCAAGAAAAGTTTCAGATGTTTTGTTTGATTTTTGCATGGTTTTACTTGGTTTTCCTTTTTCTTAGTCAGTTTTCCACCTGATTATATTACAGAAGATGCCTTCGCAGGCGAAACGTGGCTAAATAAATAATAATAATAATAAAAAAAAAAAAAATGCAACCAAACTTTTGTGAATTGTATAAGTTGGGCTTTCAAATTTAAACATACTATCCCTTCATTTACTTATAGTATCGCTGTTTACTTCTCTCTTCTCCCCAGGTGTTCCATCCAATGTTTCATTCCCGGATGTTTCACTGACCACCGCCCGCGTGATCTGGGATGTACCCGAGGAACCTAATGGCGAAATCCTAGCATACAGGGTGACCTATCATTTGCATGCCACCGGTAGTTTCAACTATAGCAAGGAGTTTCCGCCTTCTGATAGAACCTACAGGTAATTGAATCTACGTAATACAATAATAGTGCTTATTTATAAAGCTCGAATAGGACTAAAAAGTCCCTTTACTCCAGCAGTAGGCTACTAATATTATTATGGTGAAATTCTCAAACAATGTTGAGGATAAAATTCCGTGGCTGAGATAGAACCCACGCTCTCTTGATTACCAACCAAAAGTGTTTCCATTGCGCCTCTAGAACCATTTGCTACCAAAGAAAAACGGCGTTGTATCCTCAAACAATGTTGAGGATAAAATTCCGTGGCTGAGATAGAACCCACGCTCTCTTGATTACCAACCAAAAGTGTTTCCATTGCGTCACCAGAACCATTTGCTACCAAAGAAAAACGGCGTTGTATACTCAAACAATGTTGAGGATAAAATTCCGTGGCTAAGATAGAACCCACGCTCTCTTTTTTTTTTTTTTTTTTTTTTTTTTTTTTTTTTTTTTTTTTTTCAGGCAACTTCTTTCTCGACTTTCTAGTTGCAGTACCTTATGCGTTAGAAAAGGTGTATTTTTCTTTTGAATCTAAAATGACGCCTGTACTAAACCATAGGAAATCCAAGATGACGCGCCATCAGAACCAGTTCTGGTTCCGAAAGTTTCTCAAAAGGAAAATACCTACGCTTCGTGTAATGTCCAAAAAAGCTCAATTTTTATTATAATGATTTTTTCCCCCTGAATCCAGCTTTCCAGAGAAATATAACGCCTTATTTTCTTGTGTTCTACAGAGCTACCGGACTAGAATCGGAACAATATTACATGTTCTCTGTAACCGCACAAACCCGTCTAGGCTGGGGTAAAACCTCTCTAGCTCTGGTGTTTACTTCGAACAATAGAGAACGACCCCAACCCCCCTCAGCACCACAGGTTAGTTTTCAGATCGTCAAATAAGCTAGACTCGAAAAAAAGTGCCATAAGTAATAATAATAGTTACAAGCTACCAACGATATAGGGGCCTCAGGCTGGAGTGCCGAGTCAGCACAAGTTAGAACTCTATCAGCAGGTAAGATATGAGTCAGAGAGCTAAAGCTCCTCTACCATCAGTACAGATTCCGCATACAACGATATAGGAGCCTCAGGCTGGAGTGCCGAGTCAGCACAAGCTAGAACTCTATCAGCAGATTAAGATATAAAAAAATACACAATACACAATAGATTCATGTGGTCTGTGTCGTAGCATGCCCATTCCGTAGTAAGCTTTCATGAGATGGGCGAGAAGAGACCCAATAGTTCCCATTTAACTGCTTGGTCAACACAAGAACACCAGAAAGTAACCCGTTGAAATATTTGCAATCGAAATATGAGTGCTCTTTGTCGATGGTGGGATTCGAACCCGGGACATTCTGCATGGCAAGCAAACGCGTAACCACTCGGCAAACCGTGTTCGTTTTTGTGGTTGTTAAGAATACTGAGGGTGATATAGGCTATTTAAAATTGTCACAATTCCATACCTCGGCTGGGATTGAACCCACGCCCTCCTGTTTACCAGGCGAGCGCCTTGACCACTACACCACCGAGGCAGGTAGGACCGGAAAAAAGTGCCCACTATGTCACTGTGGCTTATTAAAAAAAAAATAATAATAATAATAATAGCACACGTCAGTGACCGAGTGGTTAAGAGCATCGATTCTCAAGCTCGCATCCCCGAGGGTGTAGGGTTCGAATCAAGGCCAGGCGAACATTTTCTGACCAAACATTTCCTTTCCCAGATGGATGGTAAAGGAAGTAAAAGCTCAATTTTTATTACAATTGAAGTAATGCGAAAACTGTAAGTCCACCGTGCTAACCACTACACCACTGAGGTTGGTTAAAATTGTCACATTCCATTCTTAAGGCTAAACCAGTGCAGAAAAAAAAAACTAATTTAACTAATTTTCATTTTATTTAATTCCCAGCTCCCAGCAAGGCAGTCAGCGGCGTGAAGGTAGTTCCGATTACCACCACCAGTGTGCGCGTTACCTGGGATCCCCTGCCCATACAGCACTGGTCCGGAGATCATTCTACTGGAGGGTACCGGGTTCTATTCCAGCCGGTGTCAGATTTCCCCACGCCTCTCCAACAGACGCCCAAACAAGATGTGCTCGGTATTGAGGTGAGTATTATTGTTTAACTTAGGCCATCCCCTTCAGGTCCGTCCGTCAGGTCTATATGTAGCCAAGATATATTGGGACAATGATTTTGGGTGAGTAAAAACACTTGGCTCTATATGTTTTACGCTTTATATGTTTTAATATACGTAAAACATATAAAGCCCAGTGTTTTTACTCACCCAAAATCATTTTTAGTGTTTGAATTGTTTTACCAAGTGTGTGTACTAACAAATAAGTTAATACAAACATATTCCTTTGATATATTGGGAGTTTTTCAAAAGCAGGTTTACCTAATGCTTCAGAAGGAAAAATTTCCAGAGAGAGGTTTAATAGTGGGAACTGTAACTGCTAAGATCTTATCGTCCCGAAAGCGAATAAAGAATTGAATTGAATTGAATTGAATTGAATGTTCTTATATATTTTTTCATAATAGAATTATACAATAAAAATCTCCTAAGCTAAGCCTAACTTCTGCGGAGATATTTCTCTCTTTGTTCTACTCAACTACAATAAATATTTAATAATACAAGGATTTTCTTCAATAAACAAGGGTAAGTACAAAACAATGACAAGGTTGAATAAATATTTCTCTCTTTGTTCTACTCAACTACAATAAATATTAATAATACAAGGATTTTCTTCAATAAACAAGGGTAAGTACAATACAATGACAAGGTTGAATAAAATAAAATATCTGACATGATAAAATTAATGACAGATAGGTAGGTATTATCAATTATTAAGATACAGTAAACTTTCTTTGATCTTTCTCTTATAGATGGTCTTGTTTTCTTCTTGAAGGAATTCATTACAGTATTCATTGATTAGTGCAGGAACAATAAATGTCAATTTTCTTTCCCCGTATTTAGTGTATGCTTTAGTTTTCTTGAAGTTTTGATGTCTTAGGGGATAGGCTACTTCTGTTTGACATCTAAATTTTTCGTCTCGGAAGTTGTTGAATAATATTATGAATTTTGCAAGTTGTTCTGGTGTTAACAGGTTCACATTGCTAAGCTAACTAGGCTGGCTATCACCTTTTACTTTCCTTAGATGAAAATGTTACTTTGTCCATATCCGCATGTGTAAGCGACTTTTCTCAGCTTCTTATCTTGTAATTTTCATTGATCTTTTCCCCGATTTCCAACTTACCATTAATCTTTTCTCCGATTTCCAACTAACCATTAATCTTTTTCCCGATTTCCAACTTACCATTAATCTTGTTCCTGATTTCCAACTTACCATTAATCTTTTCTCCGATTTCCAACTTACCATTAATCTTTTCCCCGATTTCCAACTTACCATTGATCTTTTTCCCGATTTCCAACTTACCATTAATCTTTTCTCCGATTTCCAACTTACCATTAATCTTTTCCCCGATTTCCAACTTACCATTAATCTTTTCTCCGATTTCCAACTTACCATTAATCTTTTCTCCGATTTCCAACTTACCATTAATCTTTTCTCCGATTTCTAACTTACCATTAATCTTTTTCCCGTTTATTTCCAACTTACCATTAATCTTCTCCCCGATTTCCAACTTACCATTAATCTTTTCTCCGATTTCCAACTAACCATTAATCTTTTCCCCGATTTCCAACTAACCATTAATCTTTTCTCCGATTTCCAACTAACCATTAATCTTTTCCCCGATTTCCAACTTACCATCAATCTTTTTCCCGTTTATTTCCAGATGTCCGAAGGTAACGGCCCCTGGGCCCGCATACCAGAACGCATAGAATCCTCCGTCACCTCTTACACGGCCCTTAAACTGAAACCCTACCATCAGTACAGATTCCGCATACAAGCTACCAACGATATAGGGGCCTCAGGCTGGAGTGCCGAGTCAGCACAAGTTAGAACTCTATCAGCAGGTAAGATATGAGTCAGCAAGCTGTTATGACTGCCTTCAATGATGTAGGAAGCAGTGTTGCCAGTGCAGTCGCTGTGGAGAGAACCAGGGAGTCAGGTAAGCCAGCCGTTCAAAGAACGAACCTTATCTAGAAGAGTTCACCCTGTATGAGGTGGTTATGACTGCCTTCAATGATGTAGGAAGCAGTGTTGCCAGTGCAGTCGCTGTGGAGAGAACCAGGGAGTCAGGTAAGCCAGCCGTTCCAAGAACGAATCCTAGGAATCGAAGCGGTAAAAAATTGAAAAAGTACCCTACATCACTGAATTGAAAAATTATTATAGCTCACACGTCAGTCAGTATACCCTCCGCTTCTGATAGTTGAAATGCTTTTTTTTTTTTGGACAGTGGCGACTTCTTTTTTAAAAGAGTTTTGATAGGGTTTGGTTTAAGGTTCCGTTCCGGCAGGGTTCCGTTTTGGCGTATTATTAATATTCATTAATTACTTTGTTGTTGTTGTTGTTGTTGTTGTTGTTGTAGCGGTTTTAGCTTTCGCCGAATGGAGATAGCAGAATAAAGAAAAGATGTCTTTTTGTATCTGCTATACACCGGGGTGATGGTCTCTAGCTCTAGCCATGTTAAATTGGCTCGCTCGTCCTGAACCGCAGTCAACCATCGTGAGGACTTGTGCTTGGTCTTTAAAAGCAGAGAGAACCCTTTGAGGAACTGCCAGCTTGCTAGGCTGGTTAGGGTTAGCTGTTCTCCTCCCTGTTTATAGTCCCACAGCCAGACGCTAGTCTTCTCTCTGTTTAACGTCCCCTAGCCAGACAGATGATTAAAATTGTGATAAAATTCATAATTGTGAAACACATCACTTCACATCTTCTGCGTTGGAGGTTATTATTTATTATTTGTATATCTAATCACAGGTATAACACGGGTAAAAACAGCGAAAAATTCCAGCTTAATAATATCTGACATCTGTCACACAGCGCTCATTCTTCCTTGATGTGTGATTAAAAAACCAACAAGCACTCATTGTATGTTTTCTCAAACGTGTTATCAACACTCGTTCTACTGATAAGGCCAGGTGATAACAGCTTGTTTGTGTGAAATACAGACCCAAGTGCGAGGGAAAACAACACTGAAGGACTTTAACGTGAGCTTAACTCAACAAGGTAGCTGCTCATTGAAGGGATTTTTTTACTTTTTTTTTGAGCTTCATCTTTCGAGAGACAGCCTAGATATGAGGTTCGTTCTCGAAACGGCTGGCTCTCTTCGGCACGATAAGACCTCAGCAAAGCAGTAATAGCCCCCTCTATCAAACCTCTCCAAAAAAAATCTTACATAATTTGCATTTTTTTATTCTGACTCAACTATTTTATGAGCTTACTGAAATTCCCTTACCCTTTGGTTATGAATCCATGTCATGCCAAGAATAATGCCAGTTAGAAAGATTGGTCATCAGTTCATCAGATATGCCCTAATACAGTCTCTGTCATTTGAACCCTGTTAAAACTCGAAAACCCCAAGCATTACAGAGGTATGTAAGTACTGGGAAAGATAAAATCAATTGAAAAACGTATGACAGAAAAAAGTTCTTCAGTTCCCTTTACAAGCTACAAGAGGAAAATTAATATTTTCCAATTTCCTCTCCCAAATTCACATCCATCTTTTTTCTCCCACGTTTTAATCCCTAAATTCCGTTAGAGAACTCCTTAGCTACCTGCTACATCGTGTCCCATTCAATCAACTTTTGAGCAGGTTTCCTTTCTCTTTCGTCTTTTTAACAATTTTCAAAAGAGAACCTTCTCTGTTACCTCAACGCTTGATGTGGCCTGTGGCGTGGCATGCCCATCCCGTAGTTTGCCTTTCGTCAGATGGGCGAGAAGGGGCACAATACTTCCCATTTAGGTGCTGGGTCAACACGAGAACACCAGAAAGTAACCCGTTGAAATATTTGCAATCGAAAAACGAGTACAAATTTTTGTCGATGGTGGAATTCGAACCCGGGACCTCCTGCATGGCAAGCAAGCGCGTTACCACTGGACCAACCGTGCCCCCCATTATTGATTTAATTATTCTAATTGTTCTATTCTGATTCCATATTATTTATTTTTTATTTTTCTTTTGCTCCATTCGACTGATTATTTGAGTTGTTTCATTTTCATTCCAGGTGCTAGCATATACCAGATTGGGTGATGGAAGTCTGTCTACACCTCCAGTTAGAGTTCAAACCTTTGAAGATGCTCCAGGTAAGTAGGCGCGGTCCGTCTACAGTTCAGGGTTCGTAGGTTCGAATACCAGATTCGTAAAAAAAGACATTTTTGCAAGAAAAGTTTCAGATGTTTTGTTTGATTTTTGCATGGTTTTACTTGGTTTTCCTTTTTCTTAGTCAGTTTTCCACCTGATTATATTACAGAAGATGCCTTCGCAGGCGAAACGTGGCTAAATAAATAATAATAATAATAAAAAAAAAAAAAATGCAACCAAACTTTTGTGAATTGTATAAGTTGGGCTTTCAAATTTAAACATACTATCCCTTCATTTACTTATAGTATCGCTGTTTACTTCTCTCTTCTCCCCAGGTGTTCCATCCAATGTTTCATTCCCGGATGTTTCACTGACCACCGCCCGCGTGATCTGGGATGTACCCGAGGAACCTAATGGCGAAATCCTAGCATACAGGGTGACCTATCATTTGCATGCCACCGGTAGTTTCAACTATCGTAGAGGTAATGGTTTTCCCTTTCTAATCTTTCTATCAAACTTTTTTAACTTGGCGGGGCGGAGCGCTACCGCGCTCCTTAACCATTTGCTGTATATTTTTTTTCCGTAGCAATGAAACAACTGCTACACCTTATTTTGTTCACATCTTTGCCTTAATCTTCAAATTCGTGAATAACGGAACAATTTTCTCACTTGGTAATGTATGAGGGATTTATTTGGACTATCTTGTAAAATATTAAACAGGAGACATAATCGAAACGAAACCACCAAGTTCAGTCTTATTACGATTTCTAATTTCTTATTTCAACAATTAGCACGTGTTTTCATAGACATATTACCGAATTATCACCTTACTTGGTTTTCCTTTTTCTTAGTCAGTTTTCCACCTGATTATATTACAGAAGATGCCTTCGCAGGCGAAACGTGGCTAAATAAATAAATGGAAAAAAAATGCAACCAAACTTTTGTGAATTGTCTAAGTTGTGTTGTTTACTAATGCAAAGGAATTGATAATTAGGTCATTTCCCTAGATTTTGCATACGTTACTGTCCCTTTCTTACATATTCTGGAGAGTTCATGGCAACGATCAGTACATTAATTAGACTTACTTTATCATGGACACTCGTTGCTACATATGTTTAAAGTTGACCTAACCTCTTCTGAGCTTTCAAATTTAAACATACTATCCCTTCATTTACTTATAGTATCGCTGTTTACTTTTCTCTTCTCCCCAGGTGTTCCATCCAATGTTTCATTCCCGGATGTTTCACTGACCACCGCCCGCGTGATCTGGGATGTACCCGAGGAACCTAATGGTGAAATCCTAGCATACAGGGTGACCTATCATTTGCATGCCACCGGTAGTTTCAACTACGAAATGCGCACAAACAGATCGTCATCGCGTATCGTCGATCGAGCGTTTGCCGTGACCTGAGCTCTTTGACTTTGAAACCTATTAAAATGAATTCCTCTTTTCTCTCTTCTTTCTCCTCAGAATTCAGCAAGCAAGTCAAACAGAAAGTCACCGAGGCAGAGCTCACCGTGCAAGGTCTGGAAGAGGAGGTCACGTATACGTTCTCAGTGCGCGCCCAAACTCTGGACTACGGCCCCCCCGTCAAGGGGAATGTAACCACCGGGCCTCAAGAGGGGAGCCCCGCCCAGCCCAAACTGCTGAGCCTGGCTAAGACTGTGGCCTCGGTAGAGATGCATTGGGCCAACGGAGCCACGGGCAAAGGCCCTATTCTGGGATACTATATTCAGTGCAAGAGGAAAGGTAAGAAGACAATTTAACTAGTCAATACCTTTTAAAGCTACTTTTTCGGAATTTTCACCTCAGACTTGGATTTTTCACAACCTTTTACCTAGGAATCGACTTATTATTTATAATTTTTACGGGCAAGGGACCTATTCTGGGATACTATATTCAGTGCAAAAGGAAAGGTAAGGATACAATTTAACTAGTCAGTACCTTTTAAAGCTGATTTTTCGACCTTTTAAAGCTACTTTTTCGGAATTTTCACCTCAGACTTGGATTTTTCACAACCTTTTACATAGGAATCTACTTATTGTTTATAATTTTTACGGGCAAGGGACCTATACTGGGATACTATATTCAGTGTAAGAGAAAAGGTAAGGAGACAATTTAACTAGTCAATACCTTTTAAAGCTAATTTTTCGACCTTTTAAAGCTACTTTTTCGGAATTTTCACCTCAGACTTGGATTTTTCACAACCTTTTACATAGGAATCGACTTATTATTTATAATTTTTACGGGCAAGGGACCTATACTGGGATACTATATTCATTGTAAGAGGAAAGGTAAGAAGACAATTTAAATAGTCAGTACCTTTTGAAGCTAATTTTTCGACCTTTTAAAGCTCCTTTTTCGGAATTTTCACCTCAGACTTGGATTTTTCACAACCTTTTACATAGGAATCGACTTATTATTTATAATTTTTACGGGCAAGGGACCTATACTGGGATACTATATTCAGTGCAAGAGGAAAGGTAAGGAGACAATTTAACTAGTCAATACCTTTTAAAGCTAATTTTTCGACCTTTTAAAGCTACTTTTTCGGAATTTTCACCTCAGACTTGGATTTTTCACAACCTTTTACATAGGAATCGACTTATTATTTATAATTTTTACGGGCAAGGGACCTATACTGGGATACTATATTCAGTGTAAGAGGAAAGGTAAGGATATTTATTTATTTTAACAAACTAACGGGTTTCCCGGTTTCCCATTGTACATCTTTATTGAGGAAGAGAGGGACAAAAAAGTAAAGGTACTTGAAATTAAAGGTAAGAATGGAAAAAAAATAGGCAAAAAAATAAGACTAAAGTGACACTTGGGATTTCCCAACAATCAACACTTAACGAAGGTATGGTATAACATGGACTTTGACCAAAAGTTAAGATTACGAAATATCAGAAGATAGTACGAACTACGAACTTTACTTGAAGTTCTAACAATCTAACGGTTAGAGGAGGAGAAATCTACATACCTACTTATTAATAAGTATGGAAATAAGATTCTTGGGCAAAACTAATCAAACAGCCAAATTGCTCAGCGCCCACTTAAATTCTTTAAATGCCCATCAAAACAGAAGATGATTCAGAACGCCCAGCAGCGTCCGAAAATCGCCCACAAGTGGGCGATATCGCCCAGTTTGGGAATCCCTGATCTAACCTATATTATAGCTCTGTTAAGAAATCTATTTTATAATAATTCGACCCTTAGCAGAAAAACTCCTATCCTCTTCTCTCTTCGATTTCGGGACGATAAGACCATAGCAATATTACAGTTCCCTCTGTCAAACCTCTTAGCCAGCCGTTCCGAGAACGAACATTATCCCATCAGGATAAAATCCGCCCCGGGCGGGAATCGAACCCGCGGCCTAGCGCTTAAAAGGCAGACGCACTACCAACTAAGCTAACTAGGCTGGCTATCACCTTTTACTTTCCTTAGATGAAAATGTTACTTTGTCCATATCCGCATGTGTAAGCGACTTTTCTTAGCTTCTTACCCTGTAATTTTCATTGATCTTTTCCCCGATTTCCAACTTACCATTGATCTTTTCTCCGATTTCCAACTTACCATTGATCTTTTCTCCGATTTCCAACTTACCATTGATCTTTTCTCCGATTTCCAACTTACCATTCATCTTTTTCCCGTTTATTTCCAGATGTCCGAAGGTAACGGCCCCTGGGCCCACATACCAGAACGCATAGAATCCTCCGTCACCTCTTACACGGCCCTTAAACTGAAACCCTACCATCAGTACAGATTCCGCATACAAGCTACCAACGATATAGGGGCCTCAGGCTGGAGTGCCGAGTCAGCACAAGTTAGAACTCTATCAGCAGGTAAGATATGAGTCAGCAAGCTAAAGCTCC
>NW_007378079.1:84436-123598 GCF_000475195.1 Diaphorina citri | reverse complement strand
GTTATTCCACTTTTTCAAAACCTATAAAAAAAAAAAAAAAAAAACTTGTTTTTATAATTTTCTATATCTCCTAGGTTATTTTCCTGCGCAGGAACCCTAGGGTACGTAAATCCAAACATCTGTGGGCGGAAATAACCCCTCATCTTACCCCCGGCAAGTTCAACACCGCGCCCTTCCCTGCCTGTGTGGCTTATCATAGTGATGAGGAGTTAAAGTGTTACGATGAAAATCCAGATGATGTGGTCTCACGGAGACCGTCTGAGTTAGTCTAGTGAATCACAGGTGAGAGAAAAAAAAGTGGTGTGAATATCCAAAAAATACAGTTTGGTGTACCTAAACATCCTAGAAAAACGGACTGAATATTTTTTTGACCCCAAAAATTGTCGAAGTTTTAAAAATAATTCCCATCCTTGTTGGAAGTGTTTTTATCTCATGTGCCCGATCTTATCACAGACACAGAGGTTTTCAGGTAATCAGAGTTTCGGGCAAATACGAAAAATCCTCGTTTTTGTCGAGGGTCGGGGACAACATCTCGTTTTTTGTCGAGGGTCCCCGGGACAACATCCTCGGTTTTGTCGAGGTCCGGGACAAATCCCCCGTTTTTGCCGAGGGTCCGGTGGCAAATCCTCGTTTTGTGTCGAGGGTCGGGACAACATCCCGTTTTTTGTCGGGGTCCGGGACCTCATTCCTCGTTTTGTCGAGGGTCCCGGGACAACATCCTTCGTTTTTGTCGATGTTGATCTGGTCCTGATTTTGACGGCCCTGACGACGGACGCGCCGCTCAAAGAGTTTTATGGTTCCCTATCTAGCGAGTGTACTTGTCTTCTATAGCAAGGGTACTGGTTCTGTATTGCAGGGTTCGGAGAGTGAGAAACGAGAGTGTACGATCGGACCCGCATTCATTCGTGAACCATTACGCCAACGTTAACGATACGCTACGGCAGTCATGAAACGGCAGAAACCTAAACGGAACTATTCCAGCTATACTGACAGCGAACCGGAAGGTAAGAAACGGGTTCGGTGTTTTTCCCCTCCTAACGCTAGCCACTCACGAATCAATTAGACCTGACAGGTACACCTGATCAGGTCTAACTAATACCTGATGAGCACAACACTGACAGGTGTACCTGACAGGTACGGACTGAAAAGTACGTCTGTCAGGTCTACCTGATACCTGGTGAGCACACACACTATCAGGTAGACCTGATCTACCTGTCTTGTAAGCGCTACGGCGCGAGTTTGATTCCCGCACGGGGCAACCTTTATCCTGACCAGATGAGGGTTTGTTCCCGGAACTACAGGTGAAGAACTCTTCACTCTGCCAGCCTAGTTTGGTAGTGGGTCTGCCTTGTAAGCGCTAGGCCGGCGGGTTCGATTCCCGCCCGGGGCGGATTTTATCCTGATGGGATAATGTTCGTTCTCGGAACGGCGGGCTTTCTCCTATCCTGTCTTCGTTCTCTCTTCGATCTCGGAACGACAAGACTTCCTTCGTTACAGTTCCCTTTATCAATATCAAACCTTGCGGGGAAAAAACAGAAATTAAAAATTCCCCTTTTAAAACCATTAAAAAAAAAAAAAAAAAAAAAAAAAAAAAAAAAAAGAACTCTTCACTCTTGTTAGTCCATTATCTTATCCCCTCAGTATTTGTTTCTAAAGCTGTGTCCACACAGAGGCGACCGGCCGTCGCGTCGATCAACGAGGAGAAACGATGTTGTGGACTTGTGCAGGCAGTATGGACGGGTCAGTCGACATCGATCGACGGCTGACCGACTATGTGTGGACACCCCTCAAGATATTTTTCATTCATTTACTCACCATTCTTGTTCTTTTCTTCTCCTTACAGGCAGTGCCGTGGTGAGTCTCAACGGGGGTCAAATCATCATGAACAACATGGCCAGATCACGCGCCCCCCTCCCTGGCTTTTCCTCATTCGTATGACCCCGCCCCATGCCACCCTACGTCACTGACTTGAACAATAGCTCACACCCCAGTCAGTCTACCCTACGCTTCTGATTATTGAATACTCAAAGAGGCTAGCCAGCCTAGTTAGCTTGGAGGGTAGCGCTCCTGCCTTGTAAGCGCTAGGCCACGGGTTCGATTCCCGCCCCGGGCGGATTTTATCCCAAACAGATAAGGTTCGTTTTCGGAACGACTGACTTTCTTATATCCTGTCCTCCTTCCCTCTTCTATCTTCAAAGAGGGAACTGTAACTTCTAAGGTTTTATCGTCCCGAAAGCGAAGAGAAAAGAAAGACAGAATTAAGTTCGCCCCGAGCAGGAATCGAACGCGCGACCTAGCGCTTACAAGGCAGACTACCCTCCAAGCCAACTAGGCTGGACACCTCTTGTTGGGTGGTGACTTTATTATGTGTTGTGGTATACCGTACGTTTATTTAAAGACACAATCAGTATTTTGTACCATTCCTTGAATTTTTTTTTTTTTTTTTCAACGACACATTTCTTATAACTGGAAAAAAAGACAATGCAATTTTAACTTTTAAGTTTTTTTCCCCTTTCCTTTTTAGCAAAATTCCTAAATTCTCTTGGCAAGAGCTATTAATTTTCATTACAATCCTATAATAAGAGACGTAATGTTTTATTATTTTCTCTGACAATTTCTCTTTATTATTTTTGACAATTTTCCTCATGTGGAATCCTCCATGTATTGTACTTATGTTTGTTTCTTGTTATTTATCACCAAGCCTCTCTGACTTGTTGAAAGTGATGACAATGCAATTTTACATTTTAAGTTTTTTATTAAATTTCTATTGTGAGGTTCGTTCCTTCTATTGGTCTGATCCATCCAACTCATGTTGAAAGTTTTTTTTTTTTTTTTTACTTTTCTTCTAAAGGTACGTTTACACTTGATCTGCATTTGCCGCGCGACATGCCAGGCTGCAAAAGTCGCCCCAGCGGAAACGTGCCGCGTTAGGCGGTTTTTTTCAGCCCAAGTGAAAACGTAGCTTTATGACCGGGGCCACAAGTGAGCGTGTTTAATTTAACCTCGGGTTAAGCTATGATTGGTTGATTTCAAAAAAATTCCAAAAGTTTCAGCCAATCAGATTGTTTAAACCAAGTTTAAAACTACTTTGTGGCCCCCGGCCTTAGACCTGTCTGTATTGTAGATAGTTGTAACAAGTAACTGACCTACATATCTTGTATTAGGATTATGTATTATTGTATATTAGTATTTGGTACTTTGTTATGATCACTATTGTTCAGGTCTATAGTCTCATGTTATTGTAGTGGCTTCAGCTGTAGGACAGCAGAATAAAGAAAAGATCTTTTTGTATCAGCCATACACCGGGGTGATAGTCTCTAGCCATGTTTAATTGGCTCGTCCTGAACCGCAGTCAACCATCGCGTATCTAATTAACATAAAATCTGCTCCGGGTGGTAATCGAATCGCGACAAAGCAGACACGCTACTCTCCAAGCTAAGCTGGCACAAGCTCCGGCTTTTACGGATGGGTATACCACTAAATTTGTTGATTATTTATTTGATTGAGAGATTTGTACTGAATACTAATAAATTAAGACTTCATAAATAAATTGAAGTTTGCATAAAATCAACATGAGACTGCAGACCCGACCATAAGAAAGTGAAATGCAATTTTAAATTTAAAAAAAGGAAAAATTCCATGTATTTATTTTGTACGTATATTTTGTCTCATAATGCGTTTTTGTTAATAAGACTGATTTCATTGTATTCCATCCTAATTGTAAGTAATGTATAGATGTATAGTTTTTTTTTTTTTTTTTTTTTAATGCATTATAGTTTTAAAAAAAAGGTTTGATAGAAGGAACCTGTAACAACGGAGGTCTTATCGTCCCGAAATCGAAAATAGAGGGACAAGAGATAGAACCCGACCTGTTCCGAGAACAAACCTTATCTCGTTAGGATAAAGTTGTCCCTGTGGCGGGAATCGAACCGCGATCTAACCTTCCAAGCTACCTATGCTGGCAAAATTTACAATTTATTTTTGTAAACATTCATGTAGATAATATATTGACAGGTACTTCATTAGTTTTATTGGTAGCTTCTTTCGATGTCACATCAATGGAAAATGGCTACAAAAAAAGCTTTCTTTTTCATTGTCCTGCCTCTGAATAAATACGTAGGTATTATTTTCTATTATAGCTACATTAAATGTGTATACGATCTCATTTATACTTAAGGTTTAGAAAACGAACAATTTAGATTTATTGAAATTTTTACTAAATTAAATTCAATTGTTGCGAGACTTTGTAAAATTTATACAAAATAAAATTAAAAAAACATGAAATCTAATTTAAATTTCCAATCCCCATGGTCTTGTTACTTTTTTCAACTATTAGCTTTAGGAAAATTTTCTGCTATACTGGACTTCTGTTACATGGACTCTTATGTCCTGTTCGTAGCATTCCCATGCCGAAAAAAAAGAGATGAGTGTTTCACCGCCATTATTTATTTATTCGTCGGCAATTAAACAACTGCTACATTGGAACCGCATGTGGTCTGTGTCATAGCATGCGCCATACACGTAGTAGTATGTCCCTCATCAGATTGGACGAGAAGAGACACAATACTTTCCCATTTAGGTGCTGGGTCAACACGAGTAGGCTTACGCTAGAATTAACCCGTTAAATATCTACAATCAAATATGAGTGCAATTTTTTTTTAGATTGTGGGAATCGAACACTGGGATTTTTGCAATCCAAAACCAAGCGAGTTACCCATTGGACCAATGCCTTACTGGGAATACTTAACAACCTAGTGAGTAAAACATTCAGGCTCGTGTAACAATGGAGAAATATTCCAGAATTCATTTAATAAATAAACAAGCTGGGCCCGTCCCTCCGGGAATTATTTAGCCCGTAGTTTATTCGATCAGTACCTATGTACCTACCTAATTTGTTTAATATTTAGTTTATTATTATTCTTGATTTGATTTTTCGATTTTACTTTCATGTTATGATTTAAAATCAAGACTAGAGTCCGTTCTCCCTTTATTCCCAATATAATGTTTAAGTCACTCATCCATTTATTGGCCTTTCTCGGCGTAGCTTAACATAGGTGACGCTAAAACCGGTCTTAAATCCTTAAATGATCGACTGAAGTGTTATCTAAAGCTTTCTCGCTTTGAGTTCATAGGTCGTCGCGACAAATTTCGAGATCAGAGCTCATTTGTGTGAGAAAATGTGAAAAAAATCCCCCAAAAACCAGTTTTTTTGGTTTTTTGGCTTTATGGTTTTCTGGACAAAATTTGCACCACCATTTTCGTTTTCCTGGTAAAAAGACCTTTAATTTGATATATAGGTCGACCAGGTTTGGATAAGTCCTTCTATGGGGACAGACAGACCGACCGAGCGAGTGACAGACACCGAAGCGAATACAATAGTCCGTCCCTTATACCTTTTTATTACTATTGTAATAATAAAGGAAGGACGGACTAAAAAGCGAAATTAGCCTAAAAAGAAAAGAGAGGCTTGCAAACAGATCAACCAAAAAAGGGGAAGTTTTTTTTCCAAGATAAAAAAAAAGGTTTGATAGAGGCAACTCTATTAACGAAGGTCTTATCGTCCCGAAATCGAAAGAAGGAGGACAAGGTAGGAGAAAGCCAGCCGACAAAGAACCTTGAGTGTTTCGAATAAAGTTCACCCCGGGCAGATACCAAACCCGCGACCAAGCACATTTACAAGGCAAACGCGTTACCTTCAAAAATGGCTTTGATGTCCCAAATGATGAGTGTTTCGCCTTTCGCACTGGGGCACTCAGCTGGACAATATTGTGCCATGAACATAATAAATCGATGTGGTATTAAGCTAGGTAGGTTCCTACGGATAAGACCTTTAGAAACAAGGAAAATGTGTAATAAAAAAAACTATCGAAAACTATCGATAGTTTTTTGAAAACTATCGATGGCGCCGACTATCGATAGTTCTCCTCCTCTATTCCTGTCCACCTTTGTGGCCAAGTGGTCAAGAACACTCACTCTCAAACTAGAGGTGATGGGTTCGAATCCCGAGCCAGGAACGAGATTCGAGTGTGCGACGGGTCTTGCTATTATTACTAGATTTTTGACCTAGCGTTCCTCAGGGATGCGGTACCTGTCGTAGATTCATCAGGTTCCTATCAGTTTATCATTTCTTTGCAATCATCTCATTTGTTAGGCCTGAAATAAAAAAGAAAGTACATGTTGGTAATAGGAAGTAAATAAATCAAGAGCAGTACAAGAACAGGTAATGTGTGAGGACCCATCCCATAGTCTGGCTGGGGGACTTTAAACAGGGAGTAGACCAGCTTCGTCTGGCTGGGGGAACTTAAACAGGGAATAGACCAGACTGAAATTTTCCTTGCTAAAGATATAGCAAAGGTTGAGTGCGAAGGGCATCCACTCGTAAAACTTGTAGCCAAACCAAGTGTCAGCCCAAAGCAATCACCCTAGCTAGGGCTGATTGAGAGGCTGACGAAAAACGCCGACCCCGTCTGTACACGGGAAAAGGCGAGGAATAAGAAGACTCGAGTGGGAATAAACACTCCGTTTTATCCTAGCAATAAGTCACTACTATTATTATGAGTAGCTTCTCATCATCAAATGGAGGATGAAATTTTTTGAGCTATCCTAGTTAGCTTAGTTTGTAGCATGTCTGCCTTGTAAGCGCTAGGCCGCGGGTTCGATCCTTGCCCGGGACGAATTTTATCCTAAACAGGTAATGTTCGTTCTCGGAACGGCTGGCTTTCTCCTACCCTGTCAAACCCGAGGAAAACGTTTCAATTGGCTGGATTGTCCCAAAGGAGAGCTTGTGGCGCTCACAACAACACTCAACACAAATAAAATCTTACATAGAAAACGCAGGTTCTCGTTTCTCCACAATTTCCATCTCTGAAGTATATAACACTTCCGAATTCTTGGCCAGCACCTGAGAGCTATGTCTAACTGATGAGTTCAAATAAGAACGAAACGCGTCTTAGGCTTCTCCCAGGTGTTGGCTAAAAGCTCTTCCCCCCAACCACCAGGTGTCTCCACTTACCGACTAGGGAGTTGATTTTCTGACACCACTTGGACAGATTGGGGCTTAGTTGATTGAGCTGTACACTGGAATTCAAAATGGCGGACCAGGCAGCAGCATCCACAATACTCATTCCACTAGACGCTAACATCCACTCATTGGATCCTGAAATAAATTAACAGAGAAATAGATCAATTACTTACAGCTACATTCTTCTTCTTTACCTTTTCCCACTCAAGTGGGGTCGGCATTTTTAGTCAACAATTTCCAGGAACCTCGGTTCTGAACTTCATTACCCTTCTCACTCAAATCTTTATTTATACAGTGTTCCCATCTTTTGTTTGGTCTTCCTCTTGCTCTGCGTCCTTCAACGTCCATTCGACTCACTCTCTTTCCCACATAATCTTCATCCCTTCTTGATTACTTACAGTTACATTGTTTATCCTAAAAGAAAAGAACTATGTAGAAAATGAAGTTGAGAGATGAGAAGTACACGGAGAGAGAGGTAGACCTAGGAAAAGTATGTAAGAAAGGATTTAGGTGAAAAATAGATCACAGATACCGAATGGTAAACTTACCGTTCTCCCATTGTTTATCCTAAAAGAAAAGAACTATGTAGAAAATGAAGTTGAGAGATGAGAAGTACACGGAGAGAACATTGTTTATCCTAAAAGAAAAGAACTATGTAGAAAATGAAGTTGAGAGATGAGAAGTACACGGAGAGAAAGGTAGACCTAGGAAAAGCATGTAAGAAAGGATTTAGGTGAAAAATAGATCACAGATACCGAATGGTAAACTTACCATTCTCGAGATATTGTGTTGACAGACAGACACACACATGGACCAATGGCTGAAACTTTGGATTTAGGCTCTAGGGACGTCAAAACGTGTTTTGACACTAAAAACTGATTATCGAAAATTTGACCCGATTACATTACTTTCCTTCCTATAGGGTATAGGATACCTAAGGAAAGTAAAAAAGAAAACAACCAAATTAACAAACTGTCTCACCTAGAAGTTCGCTCAGTTTCTTGACCAAACTCAGTGCTGTGTGTTTCTGCGTAGTGTACAGGAGCTGAACACACGTGTCCAAAGCCGAGTCTATCTCAGTGAGTTGCTCAATGTTCAACTGGTTACCACAGAGCATACGTTGAAATAGACGCAGCATGGATACTTCACCAAGGAGCGGGGTTTGTTTGATGGGAGATGAGATGACCTCGGTGTCTGGAACATCTGGTAGAAGAGAGAAATAAAAAATTTAACTTTATTACTTTATGTTCAAACTGATGTCACAATGATGATTGCTTATTGGCACAATAGAATAGAACTTTGTTTATCAATGTTCAACTGGTTACCACAGAGCATACGTTGAAATAGACGCAGCATGGATACTTCACCAAGGAGCGGGGTTTGTTTGATGGGAGACGAGATGACCTCGGTGTCTGGAACATCTGGTAGACGAGAGAAATAAATTTAACTTTATTATTTTATGTTCAAACTGATGTCACAATGATGATTGCTTATTGGCACAATAGAATAGAACTTTGTTTATCCCATTGGAATGGGATGGAAAAGTCTCTTTACTGCTACATCCTAAGCAAGGTCATAAGTATAGATGTAAAAGAAATAACTTATACTCTTCACCTGGGTTGGTAGGGTATTTTTATTATAGAAAAACAGACATGTTTCGCCCACTGGGCATCATCAGTGTATAAACAGGGATATTATAATAAAGAAAAATGTCCATATAAACTTTTGCCGATCTCCCACTGGGCATCATCAGTGTATAAACAGGGGTATTATAATAAAAAAAAATGTCCAAATAAACTTTTAAAGACATTGCACAAAAATAAAGTTCAAAGTTAAGAATTTATTTAAATTTAGAATTTTGAATTATTTGAATTTTCCCACCCTACCGGTATAATATCCAAAGAGAGAAAATCAAAGAGGGTCGTTTACACTATCTAAAATTTGGTCGACTGGGGCCCCTTTATTATAATACCCTGTTTATACACTGATGATGCCCAGGGTGGGCGAAACATGTCTGTTTTTCTATAATAAAAATACCCTACCAACCCAGTGAAGAGTATAAGTTATTTCTTTTACATCTATGGTTATGGAACTTCACAAAGTTACTGACTCCTCTATCATGAAGGTCATAAGTATTTTGACATTTTAGGAGTTTAATTTTTAATAATTTTATTATTAGAAACCTGCATTGGTAGTGTAGTGGTCAAAATGCTCACCTTGTAAACAGGAGGACAGGGGTTTGAATCCAGCTGAGGCATCAAATTTTATCCTCTTTTATTTGAGAGATGGACTGTATAATAATACAGCTCTATGGGTGAGATGGTAGAGAATGCCTCCAGCATTGACCTTACCTAGAGGTTACATTTCACTCAAGAGTCCATTATTCTTATCTTAAATGTACTAAATGAGTCGGTCCTAATTTCCTCTTTACCTTTCCAAATAAGCCTCATGTTGAATGGAGCGTTTTCTTGGTTTCCTTTGTTAGATGAGAGCAGACTGAAAGCTTTGGGGGCATGATCAACACTAGAATGCACATGAGTCGTGTAGTTAGAACTAAATTGGTTCGGCCAGATGTGTTGCAGTGTGAGTAGAGAATAAGCAGGTCTATGAGGTGAGAGATTGAGCACGAGGTCTTTAACCACAATGTTCTGAAACGGAGAAAAATAGCAGTAGGTAAGTATGTAAAATTTATAATAGATCAGTTGCGCTTACATGGGTGGTGTTTCAAAGGTAATGATTTAAAATCAAGACTAGAGCCCGTTCTCCCTTTATTCCCAATATAGTGTACAAGTCACCCATCCATTTATTACCTCAGATTTGGATTTTTCCCAACTTTTTACATAGGAATCGACCATTTATTTATAATTTTTACCCATTTGCAACTCCTCCATTATCCTGGGATTAAAGAGAGGAGGATAGGATATAAGAAAGAAAGCTGTTTCCAAAAACAAACATTATATGGTAAGTATAAAATTTACCTTGAGTGGGAACTGAACACTACCTTCAAAACTAACTATGCTGGCTTTTTTTTTACCAGTAGGTTGCAATCAGTCCAATTTTTTTCTCTTGTGATATAAGTAACCAAATTACAAACATTGTTGTGCTACAGCTTACCTGTGTGTTAATTTGTGGCTCACTTGGAGAACTAATATTGTTGTTTTGAGATTTCAACACTTGTTTTTTTGGTGGTTTGGCTTGAGCACTTCCCGTGGGTTTTTCACTTTTTGCAGCACTTGGTTTTGAACTTGAAGATGCATTGGTAAGCTCTAACTTTAGATCTGTCACTTTGGTTTGAATATTTTGAAGATGTTTGATCAATTCTTCCTGTCTTTTTAGCACTTCAGAGATAATTTTGCTTTCATGACTATTGGTCTGAAATAAGGGAAGAAATAAATACATATTGAAAAAATAACATTATTTGTATTTTTCACTATACAAAATTCAGAGATCCTGAAAAAAGCAACTTATCAGCAGTTTGAACTTGAAAATTTTCTTCCTGTAGCTGTGTTTGGAATATTACAATAAAATGCATACAGATTTTACAAGATGCATACAGAATTTATTATAATAATTAAAATACTTGCTTGCTTACTTATTCAGTAAGTAAATCACAATAGATTGGAATTTCAGAAAAAACACTTAAATTACATTTGATAGTTTGATAACAGTACTTTTTTTTAATAAATAAAACAAAAGGTTATCTACCTTCCTATATTCACAAGACAAGTGATTATCATCGACCAAGTGATAAACAAGAATACAAGATTTACTTATCACTTTTCTTGTTTTGGAAATATTTTATCAAACACATGTCACAACTTAATTATTTTTGGTATGGTTAGAGAGAGCTACCTCAAGGACTCCAGGGTGAAATTATTATTCTAATCAGTACCGTGATAACCATGAGAAAGTGAGGGCAACATTGTCAAGGTTCTCAAAAGTAAAGTGAATTTTCCAAGCCTTTGAACAATGTACGCTTGTAAAAACCCATCTACGAGTAAACCTCAGGTAAGTTTTTTTTTATTTTCAAGGTATTTAAATGGAATTACCTCTGACGGCTTATCCTGAGAGACTTTCATTGAAGAGACGGGCTCCTGATGCAAGTTTTTCATTTTGTACATGGAAGTTTTCGGTTCCAACTGATCTGGTAGATGGAACACGGGCTTCAAGTGGTAAATTTTTGAAGGACCATTCAAAGTCATCGTTTAATTGTTTTAATTCAGAAAGAACGGGTCAATAAATTTCTTAAAATGGTCAAAAAGAAGTCAAAGATAAAAATTTCCACAAATGGAATTTTCAAATTTCACACACATGCAAATCGCATAACCTCAAAAAATCGGATGTGAAAACAAAAGCGGCGTTGCCAGATGGGAAGTTTGATAAAGGCAATCTGGCAACTCGGCTTACTCGCCTCCCTTTTCCCTTCGTCATCGTCATGTAAGTCATGTTGTCCTTCCATCGTCCAATGAAATTTGAATCAGATCAGCAAACGGTTGATCGAGTTGATAAGAAAATCATTTAATTCAAGGCCTTCATTGGCCCTTAATCAACTTGCCGCTGTTCAGATTAGATAAACATCAGGGGATATTTAACATGCCAAATTTACCGCTTTATATTTTAATTTCCTCAAAAAAAAAACTCACACACACACACAAGTTATAATAACTACCTATAAAAAAAGAAAGGAGTCTAAAGTGCATCGAAGCTGCGAAATTTTGAGAAAGGAAGTGTCATCGTGTTCTTGTGTGGAGAGTGGAGACCTCAGGCACCCTGTATAAAAATAAAACATCTGGCAACTCTGGAGTGGGGGAATTTTTTAAAAGTGGTACCAACCTAAAATGATTCAAAAAAATAATCCAGTGCGATGGAGAGATAAATTAAATCGTATTTATTGCTTTTAAAATGAGAAATCTACATGTAATTTATCTTTTATGAGTTTTAAGACCTTAATCTTATGTTCCAAAGCAATTTTTTCTCATTTTCATTCCATTTGTACATTTTTTCGTGATTTTCACTTCTTTTTCACTTGCGCAGTGATGTGTCACTGCTGTATTAGTTCAATGAGTATAGAACAGAGTGGATCAAGCCAATGCCTTTGAAATGTGCAGCCCAATTTTCTTAGTGAAAATTTTAAGCGGGAAGCGGTATGATGATTTTGGTCGAAGCCTAGATATCGCGGGTTCGATTTCCGCCCGGGGCAGATTTTATCTTAAACCGATGAAGTTCGTTCTAAGGCTGGCTTTCTCGTATCCTTCTTTCTTCGCTTTCGGAATTAGAGCTTAGAGCTGTTCAGTGGCGTAGCGTGGTCTAAAGTCAAGTGTAAGGCGTGTAGGGCACTAATTTCCATCACCATGCACATTACTACATAAGTCATGCACATGCTTCTTCATACATATTTAAAGTCAATATTTAAGGGTATTTGAGTAAATTTTGAGTGTATGGCCGCCATACACGCCCTACATGGACGCTACGCCACTGGAGCTGTTACATTTCCCGGTTCCCTCTATCAAAGGTCTTGAAAAAAAAAAAATGGTCGAGGTTATGGATGAATTTAGAACTGTAAGGCCGACCGGCCCACCAAAAAAAAGTGCCTTCCACAAGACGCCGTAAAAGAAAATGGTTGAACCAGCCTAGTTAGCCTGGAAGGTAGGTAGCACGTCTGTCTTGTAAGCGCTAGGTCACGGGTTCGATTACCACCCGGGGCGGATTTTAACCTAAACAGATAATGTTCGTTCTCGGAACGTCTGGCTTTATCTTATCCTCTCCTCCTCCTTCTTTTGCTTTTGAGCCTCACTTGTTCTTCCCTCTATCAACTCTTTCAACAAGAACAAGAAGGAAATTAGCGGTTAGCGAGCGACTTTATACCAACGACGGAGACTTATGTTAAGGTACGTCCTGCGTGGTTTTTGTCCAGACGTGTGTGTCGAGCACAATTTTTTTGGTAAATTTCCCCAACGAAAACGGAACTACAAAATTTTACTTATGAAGGACGTGCGTTGAAAGAGTTGAGAAATGTATGCCGATGCCGGCTGTCTGGCCTACGAAGCAAGCCACAATTGGCCGATTTTCAGTTCCTATATTAATCTCGGATTTTAATCACAGCATTCACAGCAGTTATTTCAGTACTGCGCCTCAAATTGCCTATGGTTTTTCAATTTATTTTCGTTTAATTATTTATTTTATCTGTTACGCACTAACAATTGTAGGCTTCAATTTTTTCACATGTGTCATATAAAATCCACTGCCATCTACCTACTTGTGACCTCCTTGTAATCTTCATTAATTTTTTTAACGACTCTTTTCATTGGTTGATTGTTATTGGAAAAGGATGGATTTTGATGAAACATTTCTCAAATCTTTTGTGCTAAATACTACGTTTGCGGGAAACTTTTTTCCGATTTGCCTTAATTTTTCGGTCGTGTCCTAGAATTTTCCTTGTGTAACGTCCATTCCTTATCGAGTTATCAGCACTTTTCCGAAATTTCACAGCATTTCTCTCGACCAATCAGAATGCAGCTTGCAAAAATTTTCGACGCGTCGCCATGTTGTATGAGCGTCTTTAGTGAAAAGTGAACGATGGATTTTGTCATTTTTTCATCAACTTTGAAAATTTTAATTCTAAACAGTCCTTTAAGTGTAAAAACTTCATTTTAAGTGAAAATCAAGTGCTAAATGTGTTTTAATTCCATCCAACCAGTTTCCGGGAGTGTGCGTTATGTGATGGAACATTTTCGTGGCGCAAAAACAAAAGTCCATTGAATATGGACTTGGAAACTTTTTTGTCACTTTTTATTTGTTTACAATTGATTATTTGCACGAACGCACGTGTAAAGTAGCTCTTATCACTAACTGATAAGAGAACTTTCCAAAATGTATGGTAGGATCAAGAGAAGGGGTAGGCCCCCAAAAACCCCCAATACAGAGAGACCCAAATTTCAAGTTCATTTATTGAAGAAACCTCAGTATCTACAAAATCTTGAGGCTAGAGGTTTAAATTCACCTATTACATCCAGAACATCTTCTCCACAAGGTAGTGAGACTAGCAGAAGAAGTACTGCTAAGAAGGGGACCAAGAGGAAAAGTAATCCCCCGACACGAGGAGGAAGAGGAGGAAATCAGAAGCGTAAGCAAACTCTAGAGACAGATTACCATTATGGTTCAGATTTTGAGGATTCAACTGATCATGATGATGATTTGGGGCTTTCAGAGAGTGAAACTGAGCCTGAGAAAGATGATCCACTAGATGAGATGAGTGATAGTGATTTGTCACTATCCAGCTTCTCAACAACTAGTGGTACCAACAAGAAGTTCTCTTACATCAGTCGAATGAGTCCGGAACCACTGTGGTTACAAACTGAAAGACAAATCCAACCACTAGAACTACCAAGATCATCTGATGACTTGTTAATACCAAGAGAATATGTCATGCAAACACTGTCCATCTATGAAGTCCTCAGACACTTCAAATCTTTAATAAGATTGTCCCCATTCAGATTTGAAGATTTCTGTGCTGTC
The DNA here is from genome assembly GCF_000475195.1 of Diaphorina citri. Lineage (NCBI taxonomy): Eukaryota > Metazoa > Arthropoda > Insecta > Hemiptera > Psyllidae > Diaphorina > Diaphorina citri. The sequence continues at coordinate 109,062 of NW_007378079.1, read as the reverse complement.
TTGAACTTTGAAGAACAAAGCAATCTATTGGTTGAAATTCATGTGTCTCTCTTGAAAACAATTTTCCGAGAAGAAGATACTCAGCAGACACACTTTGGACCTTTAGATCAAAAAGACAGTGCTAATTCTGTGCTCTATTTCATTGATGCCATGACTTGGCCTGAAGCTCTACGCAGCTATATTGAAAGTGACAAAACATTTGACGAGGAAGTTTTAAATATCCTGAACACATGTGAATATCCATTCACCAACATTGAAAAGAGATTGAGAGTTCTTCAGTTTCTAACTGATCAGATTCTCATCACATCCCCTGTTCGAGAAGATTTGATACATGAAGGTAAGTATTTTTCTTATTCTTGTTCCCAATATCCCAATAACTCCTTTCTTATAGTTTGTAATGAAGCACTTCATACTAACTTACCTCCCATGGTAGAATTTTTATTTATTTATTTATTTTTTATTATTATTATTAATTTTTTTTGTCTTGTGCAAACTTAAAGCCTGCGTTCACAGTTCACACGCTAGGATTCACTTGTGCACACCGGCTTGCGCCAGCCAGTTTGTGCAAATGGCTTGAGCGTGTAAACTCACCTTTAGGTCTCTCTAAAGTTGTCTCTAGTTACATTTCCCATGTGTTTTGTGTTGCAGGCGGATTCCAATATGACGACCACTGTCGCGTGTGTCACAGGGTCGGCGAGCTCCTGTGTTGTGAGACCTGCCCTGCCGTGTTCCATCTGGAGTGTGTGGATCCGCCCCTGAGAGATGTACCGCAGGAAGATTGGCAGTGTAACCTCTGTAAAGCTCACAAGGTAAACTAACTCTTTCGTAAGCTTTAGCTTTAGATTACTTAGATTTCATTCCTGATTTGGATTGATTGATTTGATTAAACTTATGCTTTATGAAACTAAATAAACCGCAGGAAGATTGGCAGTGTGCAAAGCTCACAAGGTATTTGTTTTGAATAAACTAACTCTTTACCATTAGATTTTTAGCTACCATTTGATTTATTTAGTTTCTCATTTGAATTGATTTTTTTCCATGTCAAGAAGAAACATCCAGGGTTCAATTTTTTGAAAGAAGCAAGAAAAAAGTATAAAAAATACCTTAAAATAATTATGATCATTCATCACAAAGAAACAATCTATTGAATCAATTACCTACACAATCTCAGAGTCAATTACTGATGCGAACCTATGTAGTCTTGAATCGGACCATCAAAAAATATCGGATTTATTTTCTCTGTTATTGTAGGTATTTTAAATTTTCAACATCGACTAACTGTACTCTGTATGGAGAATTTTAGGGTGTCAGTTTCCCTCCCCCAGCTTGGTGTTCAAAAAAAGTTTTTCATTTTCTTTTATTCAGTTTGAGATAGGGAGTTGTGTATCTAGCTTAAAATAAGTATGTGTAGAAATAGAAATCTATGTAGGTCCACCGCAAACCCTACATTATGTTTTTAATTTAAACCCATAAAATATGTACATGAGACCTTGTGTAGACTGCTGGGGTAAAGGGACGCTTTAGTCTCATTCGAGCTGGATAAACAAGGTATATTCTGTTCTTTTCTAGACAGGCAGTGTAACCTCTGTAAAGCTCACAAGGTAAACTAACTCTTTCGTAAGCTTTAGCTTTAGATTACTTAGATTTCATTCCTGATTTGAATTGATTGATTAAACTTATGCGTGTAACCCACTCTTGTATGACTGATTTTTATGTCTCTGTTGCCCAGGTTACGGGAGTGACCGATTGTCTTCCGGATGTGGAAAAGTCCGGCCTACTATGTCGTCAGGAACATTTGGGTTTCGACAGGGCCGGCAGAAAGTATTGGTTCCTGTCTCGTCGCATCTTCATGTAAGTAATAATCTTCTTCTTATTCTTCGCCTTTTCCCGTGTTAATTTGACCACAATAATAGTAGTAGCCTACTGCTGGAGTAAAGGGACTTTTCAGTCCTATGCGAGCAGTATAAATAAGCACTACTATTTATTTATTTATCTATTTTATTTTATCTTCTTTATCCTTTGTGTGCCGTGTCCATTTTAGTTTAGGACTATTGCACTGACCCTAGGTTTACTAACTGACTAGCTGTAGTACTATTGACTATACCGTGAAATCTGACGTCACAACTCTTTGAACTTTTTCATTAGAACGGCAATTAAAAATTGAATTTTCGACCTTTTACAGTTATTTTTTCAAAGTTTTGACCTCAGATTTGGATTTTTCACAACTTTTTACGTAGGAATCAACCTTTTATTAATAATATTTTCCCAATTGCAACTCCTCCATTTTCCCAATCGTGGACTCTGAATTATAAACAAATAAAACTTACCATGAGCAATCTGGTTGGCTTTGTACCGGGTGACCCTAGTCTCCTTCTCGTCCACCTCTGTAGTTTTCTGATGATTGATACGGTCGGATCGACGTCTCAGATCGTCCATGTTAAATGTACGCGGGGTCAGGGAACCGGTTTTGGATCGCGTTACGCGTTGCTTCTTATCGCCTAGAATATAAACAAATTATTTTTTTAGTCTTGAAATTTCCACCCCCCGCCGGGATTCAAACCCAGCACCTTCGGTTTGAGTGTATGCTCTTAACCTCCCATCTATCTATCGTAGAATAGAATATACCTTGTTTATCCTGCTCGAATGAGCTAAAAAGTCCCTTTACCCCAGCAGTCTCAACAAGGTCTCATTTATTTTATGGGTTAAATAACATATTACATAAATGTTAACAGTAGAAGACCTTGCTTGATTAGAAAAACAAGGGATAAAAAAAAATATTGAACTGAATTGAATCAGTATTATTATTGATTTAACATCAATTCATGTAAATTAATTTGCTTACCGTTTTCATCCACCTCCATTTCTTCTTCCTCTTCTTTTGCTTTCTCCTTCACTTCTTGACTAGAATTCTCCTCCGTCTGAGAAACACAAATCAAACAAAACCAATAAATAAATGCAATCCCTTTGTGTTATTATGTCACAATTTTAAATGCACACAGCAGCAATGTAGGATTTTCCCAAAAACCTCAATAATCCCAATGTTTACCTATCATGCCCATTGTTTATCTACCATGCTGGCACTGCACAAACCCAATGAACGAATAAACAGATATTAGAATAAGAACAAATAAAAGAGCATAAAGTAAGGTACAGTGATAAAACTACAAAACAGCCAGCCTGGTTAACTTGGTGGGTAGCCGTCTGCAAGCGCTAGGTTGCGGGTTCGATTCCCGCCCGGAACGGATTTATTGGTCAAGTTCGTTCTCTGTATGACTCGCTTTCTCCTATCCTGTCTTCCTTCACAAAAGATAAGAAAGAAGGAGAGAAAGAGAGGAAAGCAGAAGGGAAAAGGATAAAGTGACAGAAAGAGAGAGAGAGAGAGAGAGAGAGAAAGAGAAAAGAGAGAGAGAGAGGAAAAAAATGAGAGAAACAGAAAAGGAAAAAGGTTGCCAAAAGAAGAAGAAAGAAGTGAGTAAAGACAATGAAAAAAGAAGAAAACAAAATAGAAAGTAAAAAATGCCCCTGCAGAGTGCTTTTCTAGTGAGTGCTGTGTACAGTTCATGAATTAGTAGGAAATGGTACACAAATACTTCTTCATTCAGACCCCTATTTTTGTACTCTAGTTGTGTTGATTTAGTTATTACCTAGGCTTATAGGTGTTGCTTGATGAGGATTCAAATCTAAATCAACAGAGTAGGTAGGTACTTAACCTTATTTTCATTACTAATGCTAATTGGCTAATTCATTGCATACTTACTTGAATGCATAATTTTTATAGGTACCTAGTGTATACTTATAGGTACTTATATTGACAAACATTGGCTTGCATGCTGTCGAAAATTTTAGGTACCCACCTAATTTTTGTCTCTAAAGAGTCTTAGAAAGGTAGCCGCTACCCTCAGTGGTTAGCATGGGCTTCGGTGTGTGTCAGTCGGTCAGTCTGTCTGTCCCCATAGAAGTACATATCCAAACCTGGTCGACCTATATATCAAATTAAAGGTCTTTTTACCAGGAACACAGGAAAGTGGTGGTGCAAATTTTGTCCAGAAAACCATAAAGCCAAAAAACCAAAAAAACTGGTTTTTGGGGAATTTTTTTCACATTTTCTCACACAAATGAGCTCTAATCTTGAAATTCGTCGTGACGACCTATGAACTCAAAGCGAGAAAGTTTTAGATAATACTTCAGTCCTTATTTTAAGACCAGTTTTAGCGTCACCTATGTTACTTTTTTCACATTTTCTCACACAAATGAGCTCTAATCTTGAAATTCGTCGTGACGACCTATGAACTCAAAGCGAGAAAGTTTTAGATAACACTTCAATCGTTATTTCAAGACCGGTTTCAGCGTCATCTATGTTAAGCTACTCCGAGCAAGGCCAATAAATGGATAGGTGACTTGAACCTTATATTGGGAATATTGGTAGTTACATATTAGGAAACATTAAAAGGAAGAACGGGCTCTAGTCTTGATTTTAAATCAGTGATCTGATTCGTGCAAAGTTAGGTCTAGAATCAATCTGATTGGTTCAAAGTTAGATTAAGGAAAAGGTTTGTACGTTAGATGGATAATACTGAGAAGCTGACCAACCAGTACAAGGGCGGGAAGAAGTCTTATTTGGAAGTCGAAAATGGTAAGTTGCTGTTGTTTTTGGCTACCTAGAATCACTTTTACATTACTCCAGCTCATTTCAGTCCAGTCTTCACTTTCCTCTTTTTACTCCTTCCTCTTTGAATATAAATGTTTTACCGCCGGTTTTATTTCGTAGCAACGAAACAACTGCTACATTAGACTCGAATGGTCTGTGTCATAGCATGCCCATCCCGTAGTATGTCCCTCATCAGATGGGCGATAAGAGACACACTGCTTCCCATTTAGGTGCTGGGTCAACACGAGAACACCAGAAAGAAACCTGTTGAACACCAGAAAGTAACCTGTTGAAATATTTGCAATCGAAACACAAGTGTAAAGTTTTTCTCGATGTTCGGGTTTGAAACCGGGACCTTCCGCATGGCAAGCAAGCGTGTTACCACTAGGCTAACCGTGCTCCCAAAACTTCTTATTTAGGTGCTGTATCAACCAACACCCAATGAAATATTTCCAATCGAGATACGAGTGTTACGCAGTGCAGTTTAGGAAAATTGGAACTGTGTGACACAGTTTACAGCGCACATTGATGAGCAGTCTCTCAGTACGAGGATAGCTTTCTAGGTGTTGGTACCTGTTACCTACGTATTTTAAAAAAGATTTTTTTTGTGTTTAAAGATGGCAAACTCTTTTTTTAAACATTATGTTGAGCTCTGAATCTGATTCAGATGACGACGGGATTCAAGAGCTATTTGAATCAGTACAGTACAAATCAGATTGCCCTGAATAAGACACAGCGGAATGAAGAGAGAGATAAGAAGCGACACATGTCTCACAAGTTCTCTCTCACTCCCACGGGCGAGTTTAAATGGGCGGGACCTGTACATGGTGAGTTTTTTTTTCCAACTCTATCCTAAACAGATAAGTTTCGTTCTTGTTACGGTTGGCTTTCTCCTATCCTGTAACTTTTTTTGATTTCGGGGACGACAAGAACTCTATTGTTACAGTTCCCTCTATCAAACCTTTTAAAAAAAAACAAATCAAATCAAATTCAAATAATGAATCTTTGTGGTAAAGCAGAGAGCTTTTTCACAACTTTGTGGGTATTTCCCGTGTTCAGACGGGGTCGGCGTTTTTCGTCAGCCTCTCAATCAGCCCTGGTGGGGGTGATTGTTATGGGCTGACATTTTTTTTTATTTTATTTTTTAAGAGGTTTGACAGAGGGAACTGTAACTGCTAGGGTCTTATCGTCCCGAAATCGAAGAGAAGCTCTAGTCTTGATTTTAAATCATTACATGAAAGTAAAATCGAAAAATCAAATCAAGAATAATAATAAACTGAATATTAAACAAATTAGGTAGGTACATAGGTATTCTTTAACCACGATCGAATAAACTACGGGCTAAAAAATTCCCGGAGGGATGGACCCAGCTTGTTTTTTATCTTCCAAAGGATATCCTATCTTATCAGAGGAAAAGATCCTATATTCAAGATTCTAGTGTAAAAGCATAGTGATCAAGACATTCCCCTGGTAATCAGGAGGGTGTGGGTTCAACCCTAGCCAATGTATGAAACTTTATCCTCAACGAATTTCATCTTCTCAATCAATGAAAATTTGACAACAGTAGTAAGTAGTCACAGCCTACTGCTGGGGTGAAAGGACTCTTCAGTCCTATTCAAGCAGTAAAAAATAAACACTAAGTAAAAGCTAAAAGGTAACCCTCTTCATTAATATGTGGGCAAATTCTCAAATAAATAAGGATAAAATTGCATGCCTCGGCTGGAATCGAACCCACGCCCTCCTGTTTACCTGGTGAGTGTCTTGACCAGTACGCCACCAAGGTAGGTAGGCAGTATATTAAAGATCCAGGGGAAATTTGCATGATTTTTTTTTCTTCGACTTTTGACTTTAGGTGTTCTCTATACTTAGCGGGATTAAAAAAGCAAATACAGTGCATTCATAAAGTCCCCCCCCACCTTAATTTTTGAACCGATAAATTTAGAAACCTGAAATTTTGTATACAGGCCTATATTTACCTCTAGTTTCTTATAGGCTATGTAAAAAAAATTCAGGGACTTTTTCAGGGTCGGCCCCAGGGGGGCCAACTTGAAAATTTTAAATGAGAACCCCCTGTTTGTGATACATCATATCAAAGGTCTTAAAGAACATAGTACCTTGGTACAACGTACAAGTTTGAGCTCAATCCAATAAAAATGGGAAATTCATATCGATTGGTGATTTGTGCTTCAAATAGGTCCTACTAATGATCCATATTGAAATTCAGTCCCAAAAGTGAAATTTTGAAACATCCATTTTCACCCCCGGAGGCCATCAGGGTCGGAAGTCTAAATTTCATTTTTTGGTCTGAATTTCAATATGCACCATTAGTGGGACCTTTTTGAAGCACAAATCACCAATCGATATGAATTTCCCATTTTTGGTGCTTCCCCTATTGGCAGAAGAACATGGAAATATGAAAATTTGAATAGGCCATAACTCCGGTCCTGGTTATCGGATCGAGCTCAAACTTGTACCAAAGTACTACGTTCTTTAAGACCTTTGATATGTATCACAAACAGGGGGTTCTCATTTAAGATTTTCAAGTTGGCCCCCCTAGGGCCGACCCTGAAAAAGTCCCTGAATTTTTACATAGCCTACAAGAAACTAGAGGTAAATATAGGCCCATATACAAAATTTCAGGTTTCTAAATTGATCGGTTCAAAAATTAAGGTGAGGGGGGGGACTTTATGACTGCACTGTATGTAAATAATTCAGGATTCCAGTAGTTGTTTAACCTCTCACTCGACCTACTCGGGCCATTATTATGTTAAGGCGGTCTCTTCTAAGGCGAGATAAATATAGGCCCGTATACAAAATTTCAGGTTTCTAAATTCATCGGTTCAAAAATTAAGGTGGGGGGGACTTTATGAATGCACTAGCCTACAAGAAACTAGAGGTAAATATAGGCCCGTATACAAAATTTCAGGTTTCTAAATTCATCGGTTCAAAAATTAAGGTGGGGGGGGACTTTATGAATTCACTGTATAACCGGCCTCAACGAAGCCTTGTGACCATAGCCGTACATTTGTATTTAAATAAATGCTTCATTGAATTTAAAATAATAATAATTAATTAAATTAAAATTAGCCCTCGCTGAAAATTAAGAAATTGAGCTGAATATTTTTTCTGCAAAAGCCGATGGTTTTGTGCCCATTTTTGATAACTGATGTCTAACCTCGAAAGTGTATCTAAAAAAGCAGGAGGTTCCAGGTTCCGTTATAGACAATTAGATACACTACTGGTGTGAGGGTCGATTGTCTCGGCCGGGCGGTGATTTTCTAATGTCTAGGCTAGGGGTAAAGCTTCTCGTTATGGACGCACCCTCAAATCACTTTGATAGGCACAGCCGCGGGCAGCTTGCATTTTACCCAGCTCTGGAGTCTGTGAGGTATGCTAGAGGGAGGAGGAGGTACTAATAAACCGAGAAGATGGTAGGGGGTGGTCAAACAGGGTACCAAGGGGAGGGGGGAGGGACACTACCGGAAAAACGATTTCCGAGCCAAGAATGTAATAGTAGTAATAATAATGAAACTAGGAGAAGATGGAGTGAAATAAATATTGGCGGGGATGGAAAATTTTACTAGGGAAAAATTTTTAGCCCTGAAGAGCGGGAGGGGAGGGACACTACCGGAAAAACGATTTCCGAGCCAAGAATGTAATAGTAGTAATAATAATGAAACTAGGAGAAGATGGAGTGAAATAATAATATCAGCGGGGATGGAAAATTTTACTAGGGAAAATTTTTAGCCCTGAATAGCGGGAGGGAGAGAGAGAGAGAGAGAGAGGATATTTTCCAATAGAACGCACGATGAGCAGGTTAGGGAGGGGAGGGGGAGTTTATTGGAACATAATTAATCATTTAAGTTTAGTTTACTCCTGGTCGGAGATTTTTTTCTGCTCCTTTTGGGTAGTTTTTAAAAGAAAAGAAAAACGAAAATAGAGGAAAAACAAGTTAGTAAGCCAGAGAGAGAGAGAGAGAGTAAAGAAAAACTAAAGGGGAGAGAGAGAAATAGAGAAAAAAAAAGGAGAAAAGTTAATGAGATGAAATTAATGTACAGAAATTGGGAGAGACTTTAGGAGGGGGGAGAGAATTAGAAAGAAGAGGACGGGAGGGGAGTATGATACTTCTGTATTTCTAAATAGGTTGCCCTCCCTCAATCAAAGGAGAAATAAATACCCCCGCGATGAAGGTACCTATGATTATTTGAAATTAGACCTAATTACCTTAAAATTCTCTGACACTATGAACACCATGAACCCAATTTTTTTTTTTTAATAATAATAATAATTAAATAAATTAAATGAAAAAAAATAGAGACTTTGGATTCAATCCCAGGTAAAGTATGGAATTTCATCCTCATTTATTTGATGGTTTGCCTACGTTATCAATTAATAGAGCCCTAAAGGTTAGGTGGTAGAGAACACCTACGGCGTTAAACTGGTATACGGTGTCTGAATACGGGACTAGTAAGAGATTGCCCTAACATAAAAATAACTTTCCCCAAATGGTTACCTTTTACTCAAGAGGCTATTCTTTTTAAGACCGTCATGTTATAGTATTTCTCTTGTCTTTTTAACCCATTCAGAACCCGATAATAATATGTCTCCCCCCTTTTTAACCCATTCAGGACCCGATAATAATACATATGCTTCCCCTCTTTTTAACCCTTTCAGGACCTCGCAACGTTCTCGTCAACACGCTGCGCGCCACGCTCCTCCAACTGGAATCCTCGATCATCCCGGCCTTCATGCATACTGGTATACGGTGTCTGAATACGGGACTAGTAAGAGATTGCCCTAACATAAAAATAACTTTCCCCAAATGGTTACCTTTTACTCAAGGGGCTATTCCTTTTTAAGACCGTCATGTTATAGTATTTCTCTTGTCTTCTTAACCCATTCATGACCCGTTGATAATATGCCTCTCCTCTATCTAACCCATTCAGAACCCGATAATAATGTGTCACCCCTCTTTTTAACCCATTCAGGACCCGATAATAATACATATGCTTCCCCTCTTTTTAATCCATTCAGGACCCGATAATAATGTGTCTCCCCTCTTTTTAACCCATTCAGGACCCGATAATAATGTGTCTCCCCTCTTTTATACCTTTCAGGACCTCGTAACGTTCTCGTCAACACGCTGCGCGCCACGCTCCTCCAACTGGAATCCTCGATCATTCCGGCCTTCATGCACGTCAACTGGCCTTCACTGCGCAAGCCCTGGATATCGGCCGTCAACACCAGCGTGAAGGCCAGGGACTTTGCCCGGGCCATGATTGTGCTGCAGGCCTGCATCAAACCGGTGGTGTTTGCCAGCGTGTGGCATGAACAGCTTGGTAAGTTAAGCAACGGCCCGTGTGGTTGGTACTTGGACGGGTGACCATCTGGGCAGTCGCTTGCTGCTAACTTTTTCTGGCCCCACTCAGGCTGGGTGAGATTATAATAATAATAATAGTGCTTATTTATACTGCTCGCATAGGACTGCAAAGTCCCTTTACTCCAGCAGTAGGCTACCACTATTATTGTGGTCAAATTCTCAAATTATATTGAGTATAAAATTCCATACCTCGGCTGGGATTGAACCCACGCCCTCCTGTTAAACCAGGCGAGCGCCTTGACCACTACACCACCGAGGCAGGTTAGTGCGAGGAGGCAAGTAGTTTGTCTCTGCCCCCCTCTGTGGCCGAGTGGTCACGGACTCTCAACCTGGAGGTGCTGGGTTCGAATCCCGGCCGGGACGTTTGAAGTGCTGTTCAAATATCTTAATTCCATACCCAAAAAGTCCACGCTTAGTTGGTAGTGCGTCTGCCATGTAAGCGCTAGGCCGCTGGGCTCGATTCCCGCCCGAGGCGGATTTTATCCTGATGGGATAATGTTCGTTCTCGGAACGGCTGGCTTTCTCCTATCCTCGATTCCCGCCCGGGCGGATTTTATCCTGATGGGATAATGTTTGTTCTCGGAACGGCTGGCTTTCTCCTATCCTGTCTTCCTTCTCTCTTTGCCAGCCTAGTTAGCTTAGTTGGTAGTGCGTCTGCCTTGTAAGCGCTAGGCCGCGGGTTCGATTCCCGCCCGGGGCGGGGATAATGTTCGTTCTCGGAACGGCTGGCTTTCCTCCTATCCTGTCTTCCTTCTCTCTTCGATTTCGGGACGATAAGACTTCTACCTTGTAAGCGCTAGGCCGCGGGTTCGATTCCCGCCCGGGGCGGATTTTATCCTGATGGGATAATGTTCGTTCTCGATGGAAGCGCTAGGCCGCGGGTTCGATTCCCGCCCGGGGCGGATTTTATCCTGATGGGATAATGTTCGTTCTCGGAACACCTAGGCCGCGGGTTCGATTCCCGCCCGGGGCGGATTTTATCCTGATGGGATAATGTTCGTTCTCGGAACGGGTTATAAGCGCTAGGCCGCGGGTTCGATTCCCGCCCGGGGCGGATTTTATCCTGGATAATGTTCGTTCTCGGAACGGCGCTAGACCCGGGTTCGATTCCCGCCCGGGGCGGATTTTATCCTGATGGGATAATGTTCGTTCTCGGAACGGCTGGCTTTCGTCCTACGGCATAAATTAAGTTAAGGTTCAGCCAGCCTAGCTAGCTTAGTTGGTAGTGCGTCTGCCTTGTAAGCGCTAGGCCACTGGGCTCGATTCCCGGGGCGGATTTTATCCTGATGGGATAATGTTTGTTCTCGGAACGGCTGGCTTTCTCCTATCCTGTCTTCCTTCTCTCTTTGCCAGCCTAGTTAGCTTAGTTGGTAGTGCGTCTGCCTTGTAAGCGCTAGGCCGCGGGTTCGATTCCCGCCCGGGGCGGGGATAATGTTCGTTCTCGGAACGGCTGGCTTTCCTCCTATCCTGTCTTCCTTCTCTCTTCGATTTCGGGACGATAAGACTGTTCTCGGAACGGCTGGCTTTCTCCTATCCTGTCTTCCTTCTCTCTTCGATTTCGGGACGATAAGACCATAGCAGTTATAAAGTTCCCTCTATCAAACCTCTTAAAAAAAAGTCCACTCTAAGGCTTGGGGCAAACACTCAAAAGTTGTTTTATACGAATATACGAAGTTCACACCAGATTTTCACTCTCGAGTGGATTAGAACACATCACATGCCTTCAGACACACTCCATTTGTCAACGGTCCAGGTTTACCTTACCCTTGGGATCAATTTAATTTGAAGAAACTTGTATCAAACTTTATTGGATGTTGACTATTTCATTAATATTTGGCGTGACTATTTCACTAACATATTTTGATTCTTGCTGTTTGGGTTTGACAGGTGTGGAAGCAGAAGGGAGAAGAGTACCGAATTCACGGCCAATGGGGCTGGCAGTGGCTGAGTGGTACGAGGAATTACAAGGCATTGGATTGTCGTACGGTAGGACTGCGAGCGGGGGCTGTCAAGTACATGGTACAAGTGAAAGGTACGTATTATTTAGCAATTTGATTTGATCTCTTTATTTGTTATTATTTGAAGCCCACACAAATGCAAGAAACTAAAAAAACAAAGTAAATTTTCGCGGAAAAAAAAAACTTTCTCATTACTAGTACATATCTTGACTTGGCGGGGCGGAGCGCTACCGCGCTCCTTAATAGTTTCGTTCTAACTTTAGTAATAAATAGAAAGTAAAAAGAAATGTTGGGAAAAAATGGGAATAATTAAATTGAAATTAATATACCAAACGTACTTGTGAATTGATTCGTTATTGAACTAGGCAATTCATGAATTGTTTTGAATTCAAGCTCGTTTGTTTTGAATTCAAGTTTTTTCTTATTTTAAACTTAACCTATGTCGAGCAAACTGAAAACACAAGACAATATAATGCAAACAGCACCCGCTATCACCATATGTTGACACCCAATACAGAACTGAACCAGCCAGAACCATATATGAATAGATTATGTGGTTTCGTTTTCAGATGATTTCGGACTGAAAATCCTCGGCGTAGAACCTCACATCTACAAATATTTCATGAGAAAGAATGCGGTGCCCGAGGGAGAACCAATAGCCGAGGATAAGGAAAATGATGACCAGATGAAAGATATTCTTACCAAACAACCAGGTGAGTACATTATAACTTGTCTTTCGATCTGTCCTAAGTCGATGTTTACTGTATCATGCAAATGATTGATTCCGTGACTGGCTGTTGCGGGGCCCACTCAGCCTCGTGAGGAAAATGAGTAGCTATGACATATAAATGCGCATAGCGACCGGTGCCAGCATGGTAGGTAAACATTGGATTTTAGGATTATCGAGATATTGGGAAAATCCTACAATACTGGAGTGAGCACCAAAGTTGTGACATAATAACACAAAGAAATTGCATTTACATATTCCAGGCGATAAGAAGCAGCGCGTAACGCGATCCAAAACCGGTTCCCTGACACCGCGTACATTTAACATGGACGATCTGAGACGTCGATCCGACCGTATCAATCATCAGAAAACTACAGAGGTGGACGAGAAGGAGACTAGGGTCACCCGGTATAAAGCCAACCAGATTGCTCATGGTAAGTTTTATTTGTTTATAATTCAGAGTCCACGATTGGGACAGTTTACAAAATATGATTGACACATACATAATAAGAAAGCTATTTTTTTTTTAATTTATTTTATTGTACAGGATTACAACAGGTGAAACTGCCAGCTAGCTAGGCTGGTTAGGGTTAGCTGTTCTCCTCCCTGTTTATAGTCCCACAGCTAGACACTAGTCTTCTCTCTGTCTAACGTCTCCTAGCCAGACCTTGTCTTCATGTTAACTCTCAATGTTGTTAAAATAATTCTTAATGCTTTACATTTAAGACATATGAATCAGATATAGTAACACTCATGTTGACATGTATAGTAACACTCATGTTGACGTTTACATTTGCAGGCACCTATCTGTTCAAGCTGGGCATGGAGGCGGGATTCAAGAGCTATTTGAATCAGTACAGTTCAAATCAGATTGCCTTGAATAAGACATATGAATCAGATATAGTAACACTCATGTTGACATGTATAGTAACACTCATGTTGACATTTACATTTGCAGGCACCTATCTGTTCAAGCTAGGCATGGAGGCGGGATTCAAGAGCATCCTGAGATATGATCAATTTTTGATCGCTAAAATCTCCATAAGAAATACACAGAGTGCAGAGACTGCGGGAGAGAAAAGTTCCGCTCTACGACCCATTTTTGTGTTTCGTTTATGTTTTTAGTTTGATAACTATGCAGCTAATAGGGAGCGCGCAGCGCGACCGTATTTTTTATTATATTCAAGAGCTATTTGAATCAGTACAGTACAAATCAGATTGCCCTGAATAAGACATATGAATCAGATATAGTAACACTCATGTTGACATTTACATTTACAGGCACCTATTTCGGCCATGCCTTTTCCACAAGTTTGGCCATGCCTCGGGATGAACTAGCGGGATTCCGGAGCGAAGCGACGGAATTCAGCTAGTCTGTTCATAAATACAATAAGTTTTCTATTACTTAAGGTTCTTTTATGAAACCATGGCTTTTTAGTTATTTTTATGAAGAGGTTTTTATAAAAGAGGCCCTTGCCATTCATAGTATCCAGATGTATGTTTTACTTAATGCCAGTCACTCACCCTCAGATCGTCCGACAGATCTTCAGACCTAAGTCTGGCAGACCGTCTGAAAGACCTGGGTCTGTGGATTTTTCTACCACTCACTTTCCGACGGTCCGAACTAACATCGCCCGGGGTGTGATTCGGGGTTAAACCTATGAACTAATTTGTCATCCCGCGAGTATTGTGTTCTTGAAATATTTCTAGGTAGGTTGAAATGATAAACATATACTTCTAAACATATTTGTAAAATAGTGAAGATACCTAGTCAAGATGGACCTTCACAAAGTTACAGAATCTTCAATCTATCATTTGAAATATTTCAATGAAAAATTGGTGATCTTGGACACGGAAAGTAAGAGGTCCAATCCTTAGCATTTAGTTGCTGGGTCAACACGAGAACACCAGAAAGTAATTCGTCAAAATGTTGCAATCGTATAACGAGTACATTTTTTGTTGTCAATTTTGGGTAATGGCTTACCTTCTTTTATAGTTGTAGGGTTCTTATTATTATTATTTACACCGACTCGAGTTTCGCCTCACTCGTTTTGGGGCTTTTGGGGCTGTTTGGGGCTAAGCATGCCTTAAATGAATTCAAATGGTACTATTATGTGTTCTGTGCTTCCATTGTTTTAGAATTGTTGCACCAAGTTTCGTGTATTTTGTAAGTTATTCAACTTAATAAATTATTGTGATCTCTCCATTGTTTCAGAATTGCAAAAGCTCCGCGTGCTGCCGCCGATTTCCGAGCAAACAAATATTTGCCTAAGTGTAATATAGTCCCAAGTCACCAAGTAGAAAATAAAAATTTATTTGTTTCTATTTTTCTGCATTTGTTCTTACAGAGCAAACATGAGCAAATAACTGGCACTGGCAAGCTTAGAGAGAAAATATTTGCCAAATATTTTTTAGGTTATTACACTATTTTCTAGACTTTTCCAAAATATTTGCCAAATATTTTTTAGGTTACTACACTATTTTCTATACTTTTCCAAACAATTTGAGCAAATATTTGCTCATTGAGCAAAAGAGTGTAATCCTAGATTTTTTAGAAAATTAAAAAGAAAACGAAGAATTTTAAAACAGGCAAATATTTTCTTGATGCAAGAACTGCAAATAGTGTAATATAGTGGGAAACTTTTATTTTTGATGTGAGCAAATTTTTATTTTTCTCTATTTGAGCAAACATTTTCAAACACAATATTTGCTCACATGTAATACCCCTGCAAAAAAATATTTATATTCCTGGTGCAAATATTTTCCCACTGAGCAAACAGTGTAATCCTAGCTTAGTGAGAATCTTGCCATTAAAGCCTTAAGAAAAGAAAACGCAAGTTGTTATTATTTCATTTCGTCTTCTCATTTCAGACGAAGAACTCACGTGTGACTCAGTGGAGAGTTCGAACTCCGGCGGTGGCAACAAAAAGTTCCAACATCTGGAGGTGGAACTTGAATCTAGTCAAAGTGGCGGTGACAATTCTCTCTCCAATGAAGAGTTTCGAACCCGCCAACCCGACGAGTGTAAGACGAGTACTTCCGTCGTCAAACTAGAGGTGAGTCATTTGTTACGTTTTGTTTGTGTTCTTTAACTAATGGTCTAACTGTTTATTTTTCATAGGTAAATTAAATTATGAAAGGATGTTTTTCTTACAACTAATACCCTCAATCTTTTGAAGAACCTTCTTGAGGGCTTGACACTTTTCATTTCATCGGACAGGGTGGCTTAGAGTGACAAAAAATCTAGTACAGCTATAAAAAAGACAGTAATCTAGGATTGAACTGACACTTTTCACAGTCATTTAGGTTTGGCTGTAGACTTCTTCCTCCCTTTTCCCGTGTTCAAACGGGGTTAAAAGTTTTGGTTTGGCAACAAAAAGTTTATGAGGGAACACCCTTCGCACTCACTCCACCTTTGCTATTTCTTTAGCAAGGGAAATTTCAGGCTGATATACTCCCTGTTTAAAGTCCCCCAGTCAGACTACAGAAAGACGTTTTGTAAAATAAGATAAGTTCAACAAAATCATTTCTCTCTTCTGCCTCAGGACAAAAACTCGGACGAAATCGTGGACGTGGAAAACGTGTCCATGGAAGAGAAACCCGACGTGAAACAGGCTGATGAAACCCCGGCCAAGATGGAGGTGGACGAGAAAGAAACACTGGTCGTCACGACCACGACTGTGACGACTACCACTACGAGTGAGACGGTGAAACTAGTGGATGGAGTCGTCACCAAGGTGGAAACTTGTAGGGCGAACTGTCTGACCACTTCTACTAGCACGAGTGTGTCTAGGTATGTATTAAAATGAAAATTAAAAATGTGTCTAGGTATGTATTAAAATGAAACTTAAAAATGTGTCTAGGTATGTATTAAAATGAAAATTAAAAAGACAACTGAGATTCGACATTCAACTAAGAAAGTTTGATGAGCTTTAGAGAATAGTCAGATTCTCATCATCAGACCAAAACTGCAAGAGAGATGTTTACGCTGGAGTAGTGTTGACTTCAGCTCCAAAGTCCTTTTACCCCAGCAGTCTAAACAAGGTTTGAATTTAAGGTACAAAAGTTGTGAAAGACCTTAACTTTACCCCAGCAGTCTAAACAAGGTTTGAATTAAAGGTACAAAAGTTGTGAAAGACCTTAACTTTTACCACAAATAAAGAGTGCAATACTGGACTCTGGACACGGGAATTTCGTCTGAAAAGTCCCCCATTTCAGTGTCATGTACCACAGATAAAATGAACTTTGGGAACGGGATACCATGTCAAGTATATATGTATCAATCTTTTATTAGACGAACTGCTCTACTATTGAGTTGCCAATTGGCACAGTATACCAAGTCAGACATCCAAGTCAGACAGTTGTCAGTATCTAAGTCAGACTGATATCATGCCAAGTGAAGGCCTTTTTTCTACTTATAAGCAAGGGTCTTTTTATAAAATTGTAATTTAATTTTATAATATTGTACCAAATACATAAGACCTTGTTTAGACTGTGAGAGTAAAGGAACTTTTCAGTCTTATTCTGACAGTATAAGTGGGGTATATTCCATTCCATTTAGTGGAAATATAATAATTGATGTTTGATTTTGTTTTCACCAGTGGCGACAAGCAAACCAAAACGGAGAGCACGGTGGTGTCGGTGGTGGATGCCGAGAAGAAAACCAAGGAGACTGGGAGTGACACGGTTACCACTCGGGCTACGGCACTAAGCTGTGTGCAGACAGTGGAGGAGGAAGATCCAGAGCGAATGTTCTCCACTAAGAATACGAGGAAGAAGGTAATTTCTTAACAATTCATTAAGGGGGTGGTTCCTTTCTGCCTAATTCTGGCCAATTATCAACTAAAAACTCGAAGAAGGTATAGTTTGATAGAGGGAATAAATCAGTTGCGCTTACTTGGGTGATATTTGAAAGTCATAGAGCAGGAAAAATGAGGACCAACGGAATTTTTCTTTTTCTTCCACAACTTATAGATCACGAGATAAATCGATTTAAAAAATACCGGTAAATCGTGAACTTTGACGTCACGGCATACGCTCCCATAGGTATTTTCGACCTTTTAAAGTTACCTTTTCGGAGTTTTGACCTCAGATTTGGATTTTTCACAACTTTTTACGTAGGAATCGACCTTTTATTAATAGTATTTTCCCAATTGCAACTCCTCCTTTGCCAGATTATATGTCGCTTTGCCATATCTTGAGACCCTATTTTCACCCTCAAATTTCCGCCATTTTCAGTCGATGGCTCCGAGGCAGGTTCGGGCAATCTCGAGATTCTGGTCAACGGAGGTCACGTGACATCTTTTGTACGTAACCTAGGCAACCAGCGGTTCCTAGCCTCGTTCGTCCCCCACGAGTCCCGCATTCATCTGATAGATATGAAGTTCAACGGAGAATCCTGCCCGGGTAAGTGTTCCGCACTTTGAGAAACTCCTCTTTTTAAAAAGTTGTCTTTTTGGACATTTCTCGGAAACGCATCCGAAGTTAGGAAAATGACCCATTATAACCTTATTGGAAATGATGAAATCTACCTACCCTGAACCGTTGTCAGTGTTTTTCTGGCGCACCCTGTACCTATATGTCAAGTGTATTCTTTGGTTAGAATGCCTTTTGCATTCCATTGTGATCCATTCTAACTTCTCTAAAGTACTAAAGTTCTTGAAATCTTGAATATTAAATAACCGAGCTAGTTAGCGTAACTCGAACCCAGGACCTCCAGATTGCAAACCTACCAAGTCACCACTACACCACGGAGTTTAGTGTATAGTGTATTTTTTTGATGAGAATGCCATTTACATTCCATTGTGATCCATTCTAAGTACTAAAGTTCTTGAAACCTTGAGTATTAAATAACAGAGCTAGTTAGCGTAACTCGAACTTTTGCAATACATTACAGCCATTATTACTGAATAACCTATGAGCTATGAGACCGCGAGGAGATTGGAATCATTCAAATGTCAAACATTCACTAGTATGGATTTTATAGTTAACTGTATATTTATGTGTATACCTGCCTTGGTATCGTAGTGGTCAAGGACGCTCGCCAGGAGGATTTATTTGAGACTTTGACCACATAATAATGGAGCTTTAAGGTTTAAGGGTTAGGTGGTAGAGAACACCTCCGGCGTTAACCTAGCCTAGTGGTCCCCTTCCACTCAAGCGTCTCTTATTAATTATTATTATACTTAACCATACGGTATATTTACTACTCAGAGCCATATTTTGGGGGGACCATTTGGCCCACCGCCCAAAAAGTCACTGTTCGAGTCTTGTCCGCCCCTCAAAGTAACACAAAGGAAAATCCGAAAACTTTTATAAAGAAAATCTATTGAAACGGTTCGTGTAGAGATACACAGGCTTGCTTACTGAAATTTGGCCTGGCTCACTAAACTGTGCAATCAGAATCGAACCACCAACCTCTAGATCCAAAATCAACTAAATTACTGAGATTGGTAACCAAGTATCCCATTCATAGACGCAGAGTGAAAGGTCGGCCCGACTTTGAAAGTAAAATACTAGCACGCGTTTATCAAGACTCTTATGGAGAGTGAAAGTGTCACATTCCTTCTAGAATAGAAGTTCTAGTCAGTTTAGAAACAGAATTCCTACCTGACCTGATTGATAGAAGTTTCTATATTAAGTCTGGCCCGGGGGACGTTAAACAGGGAGTAGACCAGCTTAGTCTGGTTAGGCTCGGCGGGATGCCCGCGTTCCGAATTCCGAACCGCGAAGCTCAATTGTCCGGATCGCGGAAAAAAATTCGGAGTATCTAAGAATTCTTAAAGGTACGTCAAAAATTAACTTCTGAAAAGCTTCAGCTACATACTTTTTGAAAAATTTCTCCTGCGGCGCTGTTGATTTGAAGTTTAGTGGGGCTGTGTTTTTGAAAGGTTGTTGAACAAAAATAGTTTCTATTCGTCCGGACAGTTTTTTCAATGTTCATCCGGACCCGAAAGGGATTTAGTTGCCGACGACCCTTGCTAACGCGCCCCAAAAAAAAAAAAAAAAAAAAAAAAAAAAAGTGAATGCCCCGCGGCTCCTTTACTGTGTTTTATGTGATCTTCCCGGGACCTTGAATTTCTTCACGGTCCTCTCGGGGGGCCGCGGACCCCAGTTTGGGAATCACTGATCTAGTAAAAAACGGTGTTTCATTCGGTGAATGAGTGAACTTTAAGTGTTGGGTTTACATCAATGTGTACTCTACAGTAAATTAGGTTTACATCAATACGTACTCCATAGTAGGTATTGTATTGGGTTTACATTTACACCGATAATTCAATATGGAATATGATATGTACTCAATACTATTGAAAAGAGCCGTACTAAGCTGTAGAAATATTGTTGAAAGTAGTACTTTAGCTGTGCTATATCTGAGTTGTGAGAGTGTAAGTACCTTTGTGTCCAATGAACTTTTGGGTGAAGGTTTTGGGATACCATTTTATGTATATGGTTTAGATTTACATCAATAATTCAATATGATATGTACATTGTGTTCGCGACACTGTTGAAAAGAGCCGTACTAAGCTGCAGATAATGCAGGTAGATAATATATGTATACTGTTGAAAGTAGTACTTTAGCTGTGGTAAGTATATGTGAGAGTTTAAGTACCTTTGTGTCCAATGAACTTTTGGGTGAAGGTTGGTATACACCAGGCTAGGACGTAGTACTGCCCACCTCTGTGGCCGAGTTGTTAAGAGCACTGACTCTCAACCTAGAGGTGCTGGGTTCAAATCCCCGTCAGGGCGGAAATTTTCTACAGTATCTAGGTATGTAATGTAGATCAGAAATCTGTAGAATAAGAAAGGTATAGCTTTTACGCAATGATATAGCTTTTGTGAGACCGACGTTAATCAAACTTGTTCTCACATTTTAAAAGTAGCCGTGCGACTTTCTGTAGTTCGATTACGCTTCCAATGCCCAGCTTAACTCCATAGGTACCGTGGTACACAAAAAGCCCATTCTGAGGCTTAAGGGTAGGGACAACTGCCCCAAAAATGGGTTCTTCTCTCTTTTTCCGTGTTCTCTTCTGTCTCATCAAATCTTTTTTCCCCAGAAATTTGAGACGTAGATTGCCCTCTCATTGGGTTGTGGGTTGGGGTCTACGCGTCCAGTGTGCGACAGGCCTTAATCAAACTTGATAATCAAGAAGATCAATAAAATATTTGCAATCCGGAGCTTTCAATATGAATTTCATATACGTGCGTAACATACTTGTTTGAAAGTTAGTAGGCCTAGTACGCTATAATCTATAGACCTAGTCAGGAGTTAATGAAAGTTGCATCGGAGTTAATGTGCAATTTGTAAAAGTAAACATATTATCACGAAATCGATGAGAAATGGAGAAGTGGCTTTTTTTTCTTTCGCTTTGCAGTTGACAGATTGTTGCTTCATGCCTGGTACACACTGGAAACATTTGTGTCCGCAACAGTTGCATAGATGTTGCTAAACAAAGTTTCAAATGTTGTGCAACTTTCAAGATAAAACCTTATACACACAAAAATGTTTCAGAAATAAGTCTGGAGAGTAAAAAAGTTACTGGAGTGTTGCAAACCCAATTCTGGATTGTTGAGAAACAGTGTTCTGATGAAAATGTTGCTGGTGTGTACTGGGCGTATGAAATACTAGTTCTGTCGATACTCGGTCGGTAGTCTAATAGAAATTGCATAGATCCATGATGGTATGTAGGATGAAAATAAGAGAACCTTACTCGTTATACCGTCCACTCAAGCTCACTAGGTCTGTTAGGCCCGCTAGTCACTATCAGGTACGTGTCAGGTCTAACTGGTACCTAATGAGCACACACACCACCAGATAGACCTGATCAGGTGTACCTGTCAGGTCTACCTGATAGTGAGTGACTGACCTAACATGAACATGGCCTTTTCTCGTATACAGACGGGGTCGGCGTTTTTCGTCAGCCTCTCAATCAGCTCCAGAGCAGGGTGATTGCTTTGGGCTGACTTTTTGTTTTGACCACAACATTAACATGAACATGGCCTTTTCTCGTATACAGACGGGGTCGGCATTTTTCGTCAGCCTCTCAATCAGCTCCAGGGCAGGGTGATTGCTTTGGGCTGACTTTTTGTTTTGACCACAACATTTTGGATGCCCTTCGCAATCAACCTTGGCTATTTCTTCAGCAAGGGAAATTTCAGGTTGGTCTACTCCCTGTCTGAAGTCCTCCAGCCAAACTAAGCTGGTTTACTCCCTGTTTAAGGTTCCCCAGCCAGACGCGATATGTTGCCTCTGTAATGGATATTAGTACCTTACTCTCATCTCCAGTAACTTCTACTACTTTATAGACTTGATATATCTTTCAACTTTTTTTTTTTTTTACTTTTTTTCAATCTTGAGTATTTTACTTTCACTCAATGAACGCTTCAAAAAGAGGAAAAAATTGACGTGAAATAACTTCTTCTTTTTTCTGTAAATATTTTTTGATTTATAGGAAACAAATTTGTTTGAAATTGTCTGCTGGTTAACAAATTTACTCAATGATCAGAAATCTCACGGTCTATCTTCACAGACCACTTTTTACATTACCTATGTATCTTGTTATTCTTATTACCATTTTAACAAACAAATAAACATTAGCCCACCCCGTTACATCTCGTGCACCACCAGCCCCAATTCCCCAAAGGCTTCGGGTATGTACTGCCCCTCAGAGACATCTAGGTGTTCCCTGTCCATAATTTGGAGCATCCATCCCCCGTCAATCATTATTGAAACCCTAACCAGCCTAGCAAGCTGGCAGTTCCTCAAAGGGTTCTCTCTGCTTTTAAATACCAAGCACAAGTCCTCACGATGGTTGACTGCGGTTCAGGACGAGCCAGCCAATTTAACATGGCTGGAGCTAGAGACCATCTCCCCGGTGTATAGCAGATACAAAAAGAGATCTTTTCTTTATCCTGCTATCGCCATTCGGCGAAAGCTAAAGCCGCTACAACAACAACAACAACAACAACACCAACAACAACAACAACAATCATTATTGAACCAAGGCTCCAGAGGCCAAACCTTGCGGGGTGGTGGCCGAAAAATCTGTGCAACATTGCAAATCATTTCAGACTTCAGACCGTCTGAGAGAGTGTAGCTAAGACCGGTCACTCACGCTCCGACTCTCTGATAGACCTACTGTTGCTTACCACGAACACGGAAAGCAAAGCACTGTTGTATACATATTATGCACACAAAAAATTATAATAAAAAAAGAAAAATAATAATAATGATAATAATTACTTACTCTATTTTGTCATTCCTACTCCGTATTAATTTCTAGTCATTATCTGCTTAAGTCTCGGTAATTAGACTCAAGTTTACACGTAACGCTCTAGTGACCACCAAAGTTGTGACATGCTTTAGCATAACTCACGTAACATTCCTACATTATTTTAGTTCTTACATTATTTTAAGTTCTTACGTTAACATTACGTATGTATGTAATTAATGCATTCCCCAGGCTGGCAAACATTGTATATTAACCTTAAGCTATAAACTTTGAAAAAAGTGTATTCAACCATATAGCACAACCAATTGGGTCAGTTTCTTTCATAACAACAGTGCTTTGTTTGCCGTCGATTGACATCGGTCGAGGAGAAACTATGCTGTCGAGGCAGTATGGACGGTTTAGTCGATGTCGATCGACGGCCGGTCGACTATTTATGGACACACCTTAATGGACGCGACGTCACGAAAAACCCCGCATGACGCGTCGTCACCAAAAACCCCGCGTGACGCGACGTCACTGTGAATACAGGAACATTAAACCCCTATCAATCGCTTTAATTTAAGTACCTACTTAGTAACAGGTAACGAAATTTAAAACATGAAATCAAATTGGAGTGGAATTTATTCTCCAGGCAACGCCCAACTCAACCATTCAGAATATTTGGTTCATGTTCCTATCTAAAAATAGACTGGTTTTAGAACCACCGGTAATAACATCCTTGGGTGCATTCTTTGATTAGGTGTATAACAAATAACATCTTAATTTAGAGTTTGAGAGGATGATAGATTAGGTGCATAACATGTTCATTTAGAGATTTTAAAGGATGTTATGATCTTCTGATTAGGGGTACATATCTCTAAATTTACAGTACCTATTAGAGGATGGTATAATCATCTGATTAGAGGTATCCCTAAATTTACAAGATTAGAGGATAATCATAATTATGATTATTTGTATAACAGTGCATAACATCTTCATTTAGAGATTTTAAAGGATGTTATGATCTTCTGATTAGGGGTACATATCTCTAAATTTACAGTACCTATTAGAGGGTGGTATAATCATCTGATTAGAGGTATCTCTAAATTTACAAGATTAGAGGATAATCATAATTATGATTATTTGTATAACAGTGAAACCTTTAACATATCTTCATTTTTGGAGACTGATAATAGTGATTCTAACTGACCTGATCTGATCTATCTAATAACATAATATGTATTTATTTAAGGATGTATACCTGCCTCGGTGGCGTAGTGGTCAAGACGCTCGCCTGGTAATCAGGAGGGCGTGGGTTCGATCCCAGCCGAGGTATGGAATTTTATCCTCATTTATTTGAGAATTTGACCACATAATAATAGAGCTCTAAGGGTTAGGTGGTAGAGAACGCCTAAGGCGTTAACCTCGCCTAGTGGTTGCCTTCCACTCAAGAGTCTATTATTTTTATTATTAAAGGCAGCACTACACCTTGCAATAATTAGGGTTAACTATTTCCTCCCCCAAGTGGGGAACGATAATTATTGTTACAAGCACTAAAGTATGCTCAACACAATTAAAATTCAGCAATCTTCTTCTTCGCCTTTAACCGTGTACAGACGGGGTCAGCGTTTTTCGTCAGCCTCTCAATCAGTGGTCACTTTTGGTTTCGCCTACAAAAAAAAAAAAAAAAAAAAAAAAAAAAACA
>NW_007378079.1:63766-83602 GCF_000475195.1 Diaphorina citri | reverse complement strand
GCTTAGTGATAGTGGTTCAGTGATATAAGAGCGGGGTTTACCAAATCAAAATTGAGATCAATCGAGGATTGAGTTATATTTAATACCAACTTACCTAGTTCCACCCAGAATTGAAGCCAACTCCGACTTCGTAAAACGCGGTTTCATTGTTTAACTCACCTAAAAAAGGTCGACAAGGGCCTTTGGAGACCAATTCATAGAAGTTGATAAATATGTTCACGAAATCGGACAAAAAGTTCGACAGTTGTGGCGAAGTAGAGCATTTAATTAAGAAGCCGATCGTGACCGAATTCTAATGAGAAAATCTCGTTTGTATGCGGAACTTATTTGCCAGATTTCATCGAAATCAGTGGAAGAGTTATCTCAGTTGTGGTAAGGCGGACAGATTTTCAACACAACCATACAAACTAAAAGAAAAAAAAATCGTCAAATTAAAATTAAGAATTCACTTCTTTCGTAAGAACCATTCCACCTGTCACCTGCTCTGGGAAACAACTTCCTATAAAACCGGTTGTTACCCTTCTCCCTCGACCACCCTGTATACACGAAACCAGTTCTCCATCCATAGATTGAAAGAGGAGAAGTTAGAGGTGGGGGTACACTTTTTCTTTCTACCTGTCCTCACATGGCTATATGGAGAGAGCGGGGTATCCTGTTATACGAGAACTAGTCGAAGCTTACAGCAAATAGAAAAAGAAATGTAAAATCTGGTGTCGAAATCACACGGCTTTCTATTACATGATTGAACATGGAACTAAAAGATGAAATAGAACTAAAAGAAAAGAAGAAGAAAAAAATACATTTCTTTCGATTAAAATTTTCTGCCAAAATTTGAAAATTTGTAGCATTTTCTGTCAAAAAGCGAAATTTTGTAGCAATTTCAAATATTAATCAGTGTAGTGTAGTAATCCACCACATAAATGGGGGATCAACTCCCATGGATACTTTATGTATTTCGAAAATGCCACAGTACAGGTAGGCTCTTTATTCTTTTGATGTAATAGAAAGTACAAAAAGTTAGAAGCTGAAGCTAAAACAAGAATACCAAGACCACAACTTGTTGCAATCATGATACTTGAAACTTATTTATAAACACTTGACTCTTTTTATAGAACTTTGACGTCACTGTATTACTGCTGAAGTTTCAAGTGACGGAGGTTTACCCACCATTTGGCAACAAGCTATCCGGTAAAACCTCCATTTGGCGACAAGCTACCTGCCTCCTCACATGAACCTCACCCGGCCTGAGTTGGGGCGGGAAAAGTAAGCAGTACCCGATTGCCCAGATAGTCACCCATCCAGATACCAATCACGCACAACGTTGCGTTACCTTCGCCACCGCTGGGTATAAGGCCAGCCACTCACCATCAGTACCTCATATCATCAAAGTACAGGTGGTAGAGAACGCCTAAGGCGTTAACCTCGCCTAGTGGTTGCCTTCCACTCAAGAGTCTATTATTATTATTATTATTATTATTAAGGATGGTATATCTTTCTTCGATTTCGGGACGATAAAGTGGATTTCACATCTAGACTGCAACTTGTAGTATTCGGCAGTTTCCATGTTGAGGGTTACATAGTCTTATGGGCCTGTTCACACTTAAACTTAATGTGAAGACCTCAGATCTTATCTGCCCAAGACCTCAGAAGCTACAGTTCGCTCTATCTTCTTTTTCTTCGCCTTTTGCCGTGTACAGATGGTTTCGGCGTTTTTTCGTCAGCCTCTCAATCTGCCCCAACTAGGGTGACTGCTTTTGGGCTGACATTTAATATTGGCTACAAATTTTACAATGGGATGCCCCTCGCACTCAACCTTTGCTATTTCTTTAGCAAGGGAAATTCAGGCTGGTATACTCCCTGTTTAAAGTCCCCCCGCCAGACTAAGCTGGTCTACTCCATGTTTAAGGTCCCCCTCTATCCGTTATCAAACGTCTTAAAAAGGGTTCGTTCTCGGAACAATAAGACCTCTGTAGAAGAATTCACAACATCTCGTGTGCTAACCTTATAATCAGCCAACAATAGGTTACGTGCCTACACCAGAAAATAACTGACACTGACAACTACCACGCGTTTAGCGACAATACCTATTGAATGAAAAATAAAATAATGACACAATGTTGTGAACCTACTGCCAAATCAAAGAATTCCCATTCATCCGAGATTCCTCGAACCCACGACCCCTGGATCACGACACCGTGACCTCTACCTTCCGATATATTATCTGTCTCACAATTTGAACATTCCAATCCAACCAATCACGGGGACCGGTTCGGTTTCTTCTCCTTTTTTTAAAAATAAACAAAAGTTACTGGGTGACCTCAATCGGTAACCTCGCTTAGTGATAGTGGTTCAGTGATATAAGAGCGGGGTTTACCAAATCACTCTAGTTATAAATAAACGAATTCGCGAGTGTTTTTACTAGCCCTAATCTTTTACGAACCCGTTCACGCCCACGTATACGTAACAATATGTGGTTTCGTTTTCAGATGATTTCGGACTGAAAATCCTCGGCGTAGAACCTCACATCTACAAATATTTCATGAGAAAGAATGCAGTGCCAGAGGGAGAACCAATAGCCGAGGATAAGGAAAATGATGACCAGATGAAAGATATTCTTACCAAACAACCAGGTAAGTACATTATAACTTGTATGTCAGCTCCCATGGCGTAGTGATCACTGCGCTGGCCTTGCACGTGGGAGACCCGGGTTCGATTCCCGGCGGGGTCAAGAAATTTGTATCATACAAATGATTGATTCCGTGACTGGATGTTGCGGGGCCCACTCAGCCTCGTGAGGAAAATGAGTAGCCTATGACATAGTATGACATGTAAATGCGCATAGCGACCGGTGCCAGCATGGTAGGTAAACATTGGATGTTAGGATTATTGAGATATTGGAAAAAATCCTACAATGCTTCAGTGAGCACCAAAGTTGTGATATAATAACACAAAGAAACTGCATTTTTTTATTTTACATTATAACTTGTCTTTCGATCTGTGCTAAGTCGATGTTTACTTAATGCCAGACACTCACCCTCAGACCGTCCGACAGATCTTCAGACCTAAGTCTGGCAGATCGTCTGAAAGACCTAAGTCTGGCAGACCGTCTGAAAGACCTGGGTCTGGCAGACCGTCTGAAAGACCTGGGTCTGGCAGACCGTCTGAAAGACCCAGGTCTGGCAGACCGTCTGAAAGACCTGGGTCTGTGGATTTTTCTACCACTCACCTTCCGACGGTCCGAACTAACATCGCCCGGGGTGTGATTCGGGGTTAAACCTATGAACTAATCCGTCATCGCGCGAGTATTGTGTTCTTGAAATATTTCAATGAAAAATGGGTGATCTTGGACATGGAAAGTAAATAATGAAAAATGATTGAAGAGGTTAAACCTATGAACTAATCCGTCATCCCGCGAGTATTGTGTTCTTGAAATATTTCAATGAAAAATTGGTGATCTTGGACACGGCAAGTAAGCAATGAAAAATGATTGAAGAGGTCCAATCCTTAGCATTTAGTTGCTGGGTCAACACGAGAACACCAGAAAGTAATTCGTCAAAATATTGCAATCGTATAACGAGTACATTTTTTACTTTCTATTACTACAGTTTAGCGGCTATACTGTAATGAAAGTATTGCAATCGGTCCAAATTTTCAAAATCGGGAAATGGGTGGAAATATCCGTTTTGGGGTCCCCTGATAATGAAAGTATTGCAATCGGTCCAAATTTTCAAAATCGGGAAATGGTTGGAAATATCCGTTTTGGGATCCCCTGATGTCAAAAAAGTGATTTTTATCGGTCCAAATGTTCAAAATCGGGAAATGGAAATATCCGTTTTGGGATCCCCTGATGTCAAAAAAGTGATTTTTAGCCCATGGTCTGTACGTATGTATGTGTGTACCACAGGTTTAAATGGGAAAATTGGAAAAGGTGGTATACAAAATATCTCAACGGTTTGTCCTATTCCTATAGCGATGAAATTTGGTATGCTATCCCGGTATGGTTCAAGGACGCGACTGTAACAATTTGGTAAAAATCGGACAGTCACTCATCCAGATATCAACCAAAGTCAATGTTGCTTCAAACTTCGGACTTAGAAAAATTTTCAAAAAAAAAAAATCAATTTTTTTCATACTTTATATGATTCCTTATCACAATGGGAGCATTTTAAGATAGGAAATTTTTGGTCGAAAATTGGCCGCCGTAGGCGGTCGATTTTGGACTTAGAAAAATTTTCAAAAAAAAAGTTCAATTTTTGGACACTTTTTAATGATCCCTCATCACACGGGGAGTATTTTAAGATAGGAAATTTTTGGTCAAAAATTGTCCGCCGTAGGCGGTCGATTTTGGACCTTGGAAAAATCATTGAAAAAAAAAAAAAAAAATAGGGTCACGGAAGCCCAATCAAAGGACTGGGTTAAGGAACTCTAGAACTCTAGATCAGGGGAAACCCCCCATAATAGAGTTCTTCCACCTTAATTAGTGGCAAACTATCACTGATTTTTTTCTCAGTGTTTTTCATTTTTTTTTTTTTTTTTTTTTAAATACGTATTCCGCAAATGTAATAGAAAGTCGTGTGATGTTCACACCAGATTTTTTGTTGTCAATTTTTGGGCTAAGCATGCCTTAAATGAATTCAAATGGTACTATTATGTGTTCTGTGCTTCCTTTGTTTTAGAATTGTTGCACCAAGTTTCGTGTATTTTGTAAGTTATTCAACTTGATAAATTATTGTGATCTCTTCATTGTTTCAGAATTGCAAAAGCTGCGCGTGTTACCGCCGATTTCCGAATTCGAAGAGATCGACATATCCAAAGCCTTACTGGCGACAGGTCGCATTCAATACCCGAAGGTGGCGCGCAAATCCAAACTAGATGAACTATTGGCGCGCCGCATGCACCTCAAACTGGTCGAAGAGCGAACCCTGGCTCAGAAGTCGGTGAGTACTAACCGTGACGATTTGTTCTTTAGATGGTTTTATCCCCCCCTGGAGGAAGAAAAGAGGAAAAATTGTCCTCCATATTATATCGATCGGAACACTTTTTTCGCCAGAACCAACAGTTTTCAACTTATTTGCAAAAAAACTAATTAAAAAAAAAACTCATGAAAAATGACACTTACGCCCTTATAGTTCAGCTGTCGGCAAAGATATCCTTTGGTACTTTTGACCCCTTTTTCAGGACACTACTTCCGACCTCTCGGGCAAAAAAATTCGGACTACGTTATTTTTGTCCGCCAAACCTTAATCTCTGGACTCCGTTTCCTGGACTAAAAAAGAGAGATAATAATAATCGGATTTCACAATTTCTCCCTTTAACTTTGCTTATTTCAGATCACCAACCAGACGCCCGGGGACCTCAAGAGCGCTGATGAAATCAGCAAGGAAATCGCCACGAACCGGGTTCTTATGACTGCCATCGGGCGGAAAATCGCCATCATCAAGCAGCAGTTCACCGACCTGTCCCGGTATCATCAGCAGTATAAATGCTACTCGCGCGAGTGTAGCTCCAGCATTAGTAGAAACGCCACCCTGTCCTCCTGCTACTCTTATGAATGTCGCAAGGTAAAGTAGAAATTGATCAAGGATTAGCTATTTTAATCAATGTGACAATGTGAATCAATGTGAATTCTCAATTATTTAGCCTTAATATGGTATCTTAAGGCTAAATAATTGAGAAATCACATTGATTGATCTCAGGTACCATAAGCGTTGTACAAAACAATACAGCTATTTTAAGCTTTGAGGATTTCCAATAGATGTCGACTGAACCGTCCACACTGCCTCGGCAACATAGATTCACCTCGTCGATTGACGGCCGGTCGACTATGTTTGGACATATCTTTATCATTAAAATTTTGAATGGAAAGCTCCAACTGGTTGGGCTTTACAGAAAAAAACTAAGTCTCATTTTACTATGCCCCTCTGTGATTTTCTACTCTTTAGGCGTAATGGTGCCACCTCACTTGCTGCCACAGGTCACTTTTATGTATTTCCAATGGTTATCTGAAAGAGGGCCTCTGAGTGAAATTTTGCCTTTTTTTTATTAAAGAATTCCAAGAATGAAAAAGTCTGTCTCTCACGTAAAGGGATAGGTTTTAATGCATGGTTTTCTGTGGGTCAACACCATGGCATATGTTTTGGCAGTCAGGGTGTTGAAGTTCCAAGAATGAAAAAGTCTGTCTCTCATGTAAAGGGATAGGTTTTAATGCATGGTTTTCTGTGGGTAAACACCATGGCATATGTTTTGGCAGTCAGGGTGTTGAAGTTGAAAATTCATATTTCCTTGGCGAAAGCGCCACAGAGGCAGATAATGAAATACGGCTCTACAGAGACTGATGATTCTAATTATTAAATCCTTTGCTCACTTCACAGAGATCGAAGCTGGGTCGGGAACTCGTCTCCCTCCTGAGCAAAGCGGACGTTATTCGCAAGTCCATGAACAGTAGCAGCAGCAGCGGTAGTACCACCACCACGGCATCCGCTTCCACCCAACCTGCCGACCACAAGTACTCCACACTGCGGAATGTGCTGGAGTCTAAGGCGGCGCCCCAGGGCAAGTTACCATGGCAACAGGAGAGTGGCGGTCCAGTTTTGCCGCCTACTGGAGCGGCACTTGATCTCAAAGGAATGGTGCCTTCTGTTTCGTCTCGAGGTAAGCTTTATTTATTATTAGTTTTAGTAGTGTACTGGAGTCTAAGGCGGCGCCCCAGGGCAAGTTACCATGGCAACAGAAGAGTGGCGGTCCAGTTTTGCCGCCTACTGGAGCGGCACTTGATCTCAAAGGAAACCTTCTATTATTTCGGTGCCACAGGGCGAGTTGAAAAGAAAGATTTGATGTTGACAGAGGGAACTGAAACTGCTGAGGTCTTATCGTCCCGAAAGCGAAGAGAGAAACAAGACAGGATAGGAGAAACCAGAAGTTCCGAGAACGAATCTTGTCTGTGTAAGGTAAAATCCGCCCCGGGTGGGAATCGAACCCGCAGACCTATCGCTTACAAGGCAGACGCCCCTATTTTCCGAGCTAATTAGGCTGGCATGGAACGAAATTTGTGACAATTCTTTCTTTCTACGATCTCGCATTTTGTATAACACTTACTTTACGTGTTCAATGTCACCAACATTTGCCGTCAGATTGATTCCTACCAGTACTGAGCAAGTTGTATTGCTTTTGAATCTGCGTCAATCAAGTCTTCATGAGTGCAACTGGTTGGCAGACCCGGAGTTGTGACAATGAACTCATACAACTTTTTCTTTTTCTTCTTCTTTCCTCACAGTTGGAGTCCCATCACCGCCCCTGCTGAAGAACGTCCGCCCTTCAGATTCCTCTTCCCTCGTGAGCAAACTAGACGCCACCCTCAGTACAACCAGCGACGTTAAACCGGTCGGCTTAACGGGCGAGCTTAAACCAAATAGTGACGTTAAACCGGACACCACACCCTCCGATGTCAAACCAAATACAAGCGATGTTAAACCAAACACTGAAGTTAAGAACGAGCTTAAACCTGTTAACCCATCGAATAGTGAAGTGGACCTTGCAACAGGTGTTACTAGTGCAACAGGTGTTACTAGTGCAACAGGTGTTACGAGTGTAACAGGTGACGTGAAGCCAGAACCTAGTGATACAGATGAGAAACCAGATGTTAGCACGTTGGATGTGATTGGAGTTACCACGGGAGGGAAGAAGGAAGATGTGTCGGCACTTGTGAAAGGTAAAGTCCATTCATTATTCCGTAATGTAAAAAAAAAAGATGTGTGTCATTGCCGAAATTTGTCGAAAAAAAATTGATTTTATTTCGTAGCAATGAAACAATTGCTACATTCGTGTGGACTTTGTCGTAGCATGCCCATCCCATAGCATGTCTCTCATCAGATTGGGCGATAAGAGACACAATACTTCCCATGAAGGTGCTGGGTCAACACGAGAACACCAGAAAGTAACCCGTTGAAATATTTGTAATCAAATTACTAGCTCACATTTTTGTGAATGGTGGGCGTCGAACCCTTCAACATCGTAAACAAATGGAAACAAGTGTGTAATCGAATAATTAGATTCCCCGCCTTACTGTTTACCAGGCAAGAGCGTTAACCGTCACACCAAGGCAGGTTATAGACCTAAGATTAGATGGTTTTATCCCCCCCTGGAGGAAGAAAAGAGGAAAAATTGTCCTCCATATTATATCGATCGGAACACTTTTTTCGCCAGAACCAAAACTAATTAGGGTTAGGTGGTAGAGAACGCCTAAGGCGTTAACCTCGCCTAGTGGTTGCCTTCCACTCAAGAGTCTATTATTATTATTATTATTACCTCTGTCGAAGAATTCACAACATCTCGTGTGCTAACCTTATAATCAGCCAACAATAGGTTACGTGCCTACACCAGAAAATAACTGTCAGTGTGTTGACACTGACAACTACCACGCGTTTAGCGACAATACCCATTGAATGAAAAATATAATGACACAATGTTGTGAACCTACTGCCAAATTAAAGAATTCCCATTCATCCGAGATTCCTCGAACCCACGACCCCTGGATCACGACACCGTGACCTCTACCATCCGATATATTATCTGTCTCACAATTTGAACATTCCAAACCAACCAATCACGGGGACCGGTTCGGTTTCTTCTCCTTTTTTTAAAAAATAAACAAAAGTTACTGGGTGACCTCAATCGGTAACCAAACCACTTGGACCTTACTTAGTGATAGTGGTTCAGTGATATAAGAGCGGGGTTTACCAAATCAAAATTGAGATCAATCGAGGATTGAGTTATATTTAATACCAACTTACCTAGTTCCACCCAGAATTGAAGCCAACTCCGACTTCGTAAAACGTGGTTTCATTGTATAACTCACCTAAAACAGGTCGACAAGGGCCTTTGGAGACCAATTCATGAAAGTTGATAAATATGTTCACGAAATCGGACAAAAAGTTCGACAGTTGTGGCGAAGTAGAGCATTTAATTAAGAAGCCGATCGTGACCGAATTCTAATGAGAAAATCTCGTTTGTGTGCGGAACTTATTTGCCAGATTTCATCGAAATCAGTGGAAGAGTTTTCTCAGGTTGTGGTAAGGCGGACAGATTTTCAACACAACCATACAAACTAAAAGAAAAAAAAATCGTCAAATTAAAATTAAGAATTCACTTCTTTCGTAAGAACCATTCCACCTGTCACCTCTGCTCTGGACCAAGTCACTTCTGACTCTTTATAGAGATACTTCGGGTTATAGCCAAGCCACTCTTGACTCTTATTGAGAGGTTATAGAGTTGGGACCAGAGAGAACTTTCTAAATACCATGGGGACTGTACCTGAAGACTAGAGAAGACATAATAGACTGTTAAGTGGAAGATAACCACTAATTTGAATATTTAAAATTAAATGAATATATTTAAATGTTCTAGGCAACTTGTCTCGATGGTGAATGGCTGGCCTAAGCCATTCACCATCGAGTAGACCTGACAGGCGGACCTTTTCAGCCGTACCTGTCAGGTCTACCTGATAGTGAGTGGCTGGCCTAACCTGCTTGTATACTAGTCGATCGACCCTGGCTAAAAACACATCCCAAACTATAAACTTTTTATTATTTCCTCCAAAATCCTTCAAGCTTGTTCTGACTTCAATTTCTTGAATTCTCATTTAAAGTTGCAGGAATCCCATTTAAAGTCACAATGGGAACTTAAAGGGGCAATCCACAGGAAAACAGATCCAGACCTGCACCGCTGGTTATATGGTTTCCAATTTTCTCCATACGTTGGATTGGAGAAAATTCACCTTTTCCTGGAGAAAAGACTTTTCAATCTCATTCTGGTTGGATAGATAAAATCAACGATAAATAACCAATAGACTGCAGGAGGAAAGGGACTTTTCAGTCTCGTTCTGGCAGGATAAACAAGGTATATTCTATTCTAATTTCTCACTTTTCTCCCGTCTCAGGTATGGGGTTACCCGTGTTCCCGGCCCGCGTTCAACACCTGCTGGCTGTATCGCACCATCAACTTCAAGACGGTCCAGGCCGCTGCGCAACAGGTGCGCATCCTATGGGCGTGTCTGCGCTGGGAGGACATGCACGCCAAGCCGCAGAGTCTGGACGGCAAGACGCAGACGACGACGGATACGGAAATCGTCACCACGGAGATACTCAAGCAGCGCCACGTGGGGCAGTTTTTGGAGACCACCCAGTATTTGATACGAAAGGTAAGAACTGAAAAGTAGGTCTGAAATTTTAAGCAAAAGCATGAGTGCTGCATTTTTCAAACTTAAAAAGTATTTGATACGAAAGGTAAGAACTGAAAAGTAGGTCTG
The DNA here is from genome assembly GCF_000475195.1 of Diaphorina citri. Taxonomy (NCBI): domain Eukaryota; kingdom Metazoa; phylum Arthropoda; class Insecta; order Hemiptera; family Psyllidae; genus Diaphorina; species Diaphorina citri. Next base: position 73,299 of record NW_007378079.1, on the reverse strand, counting down.
AAATTTTAAGCAAAAGCATGAGTGCTGCATTTTTCAAACTTAAAATGAAAATAGAGCCAAAATTTAACTAATTTACCTACCCATCCTGCTGTAATTTCAATTGAATTATTTATTAAAAGAATCGCCCTTAATTGACACCTCTTTTTCGGTGCTGAATTCATCTGATATTTCAATTTTATATTGTACTTATGAGGGGTATCTTATATTATAAGAACAAGATCCATTCACATTTCACACACTGATCGCTCTATCTCGAGAACCACAACACCTAGAAAGCTGAAATTTGGTAGGAATATTCCTTTTATGGTCTAGGTGTGCAATAAGAAAGGATTTTGCGAAAATCTAAACCGATCCTGAGATAGGTATGATCAATTTTTCATCGCTAAAATCTCCATAAGAAATACACAGAGTACAGAGACTGCGGGAGAGAAAACTTTTCCTCGCTCCCCTAATATTTGAGTTTCGTTTATGTTTTTAGTTTGACAACTATGCAGCTAATAGGGAGCGCGCAGCGCGACCGTATTTTTTATTATTTTCTACAAGTTCGGCCATGCCTTTTCTACAAGTTAGGCCATGCCTCGGGATGAACTAGCGGGATTCCGGAGCGAAGCGACGGAATTCAGCTAGTCTTATATTATAAAAACGAGATCCATTCATAGTTCACATTTCATAGTTCACACACTGATCGCTCTATCTCGAGAACCACAACACCTACAAAGCTGAAATTTGGTAGGAATATTCCTTTTATGGTCTAGATGTGCAATAAGAAAGGATTTTGCGAAAATCTAAACCGATCCTGAGATAGGTATGATCAATTTTTCATCGCTAAAATCTCCATAAGAAATACACAGAAAGCAGAGTCTGCGGGAGAGAAAACTTTTCCTCGCTCGCCTAATATTGAGTTTCGTTTATGTTTTTAGTTTGATAAAAATACAAGTTCGGCCATGCCTTTTCCACAAGCTTGGCCATGCCTCGGGATGAACTAGCGGGATTCCGGAGCGAAGCGACGGAATTCAGCTAGTATAATTTAGCTAGGTTTTCCTACGTTTAATATTTTCTCACGCTTTTAGTTTTCATTTCTATAAAACTCAGGGACGATATTAGATTTCAGGGGCGAAGCCAAGGGAGCGCGAAGCGCGACCTCATGCTCACCCCGCGAAGCTCCCGGGAGCGCGCAGCGCGATCGTTAACAAGGGACCTCAAAGCGCGACCCCATGCACACCCCGCGAAGCCCCCGGAAGTGCGCAGCGCGACCGTAAACAAGGGAGCGCAAAGCGCGACCCCATGCACAACCCCGTGAAGCTCTAGTGATGGGTCGTGGGTAAATACCCACTGGGTGGGTAAATAAAAATTGGGTATTTACCCGGGTATTTATCCACCCCCCGGATGGGTGAATACCCGGGTATTTAAAAAAAAAGAAGAAAAATAAACAAAAAACATCGTCAATTGATTTTTTTTTTTTTTAATTTCCCGGGCAAAATTCGACTGAGGAACTTAAGAGCCCAAAATTGAAAATACCCGGGTATTTATAAAAATTGGGTATTTACCCCAAAAATAAGTACCCGGGTATTTACCCATCACTATGCCAGCATACTCAATGAAGCTCATGCAGGGCCCAATAATAATGCTTGTTTAAACTGCTCGAATAGGACTGAAAAGTCCCTTCACTCCAGCAGTAGGCTACTACTAAATTATTATTGTGGTCAAATTATTTGAGGATAAAATTGGCTGGGATTGAACGCACGACCTGACCATGTGGTCAAGTCGCTCGCATCGTAATCAGAAGGACGTGGGCTCAATTCTAGCCAAGCTATGGATGGAGTTTTAGCCTTTTCTTCAAGAATTTCGTGGTCTTGTGGGTATCACACTAAGCTTGCACGCCGGAGATCCTGGGTTCAATTTCCAAGTTTTGAAAAGGCTCTGCTTTACCACAAATATTCATGATTTGATTGATTGATTGATTGATTGATTGATTTGTTGTCTAGGTTACTGAGGAGTGGATTGACGAATCCAAGCTCGACCTATGGGAGATCAAACTGTACGGGGAACGAATGGAGAGGCAGGCATTGTTACCAAAGCTGAGGTCAGCCACTCAGAGCGCAGCAGCCTCCCCGGGCGTCAAGAGCGAGAACAAGGCCCCGCCCTCCACACCAGGGGAGGAGAAACTGGGTGAGAACCGGAATCGAACCGTAGGTAAGTAACTTAGTGCTGCTGATTCCTGGAAATTATCCCGTAAATCAGGGTTTATACGCGACCTGGAAAACCTGGGAAAAGTCATGGAATCTGAAAATCGGTCAAAAAGTCATGGAATAGTCATGGAAAATCGTGAAAATTTAAAGAAAACTTGGAAAAGTCATGGAATATGCCACCCGGTCAAAAATTGAAAATGTTCAAATTAAATATCGAGTTTTTCCGAAAAACGGCCTGCAGCGCATTCCCCTTCATATTCCTTGACGTTCTGCATATTGCATATTTTATTTAAATGAAGGAGTAATCTTACTGATTTTTAAGCATCTCCGCCCCCTAATTTTGTGGAAAACTCATGGAAATTTTCTGGAAAAGTCATGGAATTTCATTCCGGGGAAAAGCGTATAAACCCTGTAAATTTATGTTGGTTATTGATGGTTTTGAACCCGGGACCTTCTGTATGGTAAGTAAGCGCTTTACCAATTTACCTTTGGGCTAACCATGGGACCGTTTGCCAAAGCTTAGATAATGATGACAGATGTTAGGGTGCGAAGTCCTAGGGTGGTAGACAATGACGTAAGCTTTAACCCCACCCTCGATCAATCTTTGTTTCTGTTTACTTGTCATGTTTGTAAAATTGTAAATAAAGTTACTTGAAATGTTCAGTAATAAGTCCTCTTTTTTTACTTTTTCATATAGCATTTGAATTTATGAAGTGCTAATTCTTTCCTTTTCCTTCATCAGGGGAAGACACCAAAGAAAAACTGGAAAACACCATCAAACAGCAACGTCAATATCTCGCCCAGCACCAACAGCAAGCCAACAACGGCAAGCTGGGCCAGCAAGCCAACACCAAGCTCGGCCAACAGGCTTCCAACGGGAAGCTGGTTCAAGCCAGCAACGGGAAGTTGGTCCAGGCCAGCAATGGGAAGTTGGTCCAGGCCAGCAATGGGAAGTTGATACCAGTGCCGCATCAAATATCGACTGGTCTGCCGTTGAATAACAAGACAAACGTGCATAATGTGTATGCGAAGCAGAACAATAGCCAACAGCAGCCGGCAGTGATTAAGATTGTGCAGAAAACTATACGTAAGTTTTTTGTATAAGATAATGACTTACATTGTTGTTATCTAATGCTTGAAAGATTGACTAGTATGTCATTTTTCTCCTTGCGTCCCAATATTTGGATACTATGTTGTCGTTGTTCGATAGGTTTTGGCAGACTATAGTGTGATCCGCGTTCAATATTTTCATTTATAATGACTTTTTGAACATGTTTTTAAGTCCTACAAAGATGTGTAGTTAATTCATAATTTAGATTTTTTTTTTAGAATGGAAATGAGAAAAAAATGCTCCTTTACAATAATACTACAATACTTACACAAACTGTTAAGTGGATTCCGTATCAACGAATTGAATGAATGATGTAAAATCACATGTTTGATGGTTTGTTTGTTTGACTTCAGCGGTGAGCGGCTCTCCACAACAGAAACAAGTTCCCATCACGAAGACATCACTATCCTCTATCCTGGGTGCCAATGCGGATACCCCACGCCGTATCATTATGACCAAAGGTAAGACCAGCCATGATACTTATCGTTTCCTTGGACGTCTTTTTAAGAGGTTTGATAGAGGGAACAGTAACTGCTCGGTCTTATCGTCCTGAAATTGAAGAGAGAAGGAAGACAGGCCAGCCGTTCCGAGAACGAACGTCATCCGTTCAGGATAAAATCCACCCCGGGCGGGAATGGTATCCGCGGCCTGACGTTTACAAGGCAGACGCGCTACCAACCAAGCTAATTAGGATGGCTTTCTAGGGTTTAAGGCGGTCTCTTCCTGATCCCTAATGTACCGGGTTTGGAATTTCTAATTTCCAGGGTTTGGTATTGGGAAGAAAACTTCCACAAAAGCTCGTGTTGTCGTCCTCGAGATACTGTCTTTTTGTATGGAAACATTTTTGGATTATTTTGTCCCATTCTGTCTCGAATTTTTTTGCAAATGTATGTTTTCTTGTTTGTATTACAGGGAGTGATGGTAAGCCACGCATCATCACCGCGGCTCCGAACACAACCACCCTCAAACCTGCCGCCCCCACTCCGAACCTGATCAACAATACAACCCCCGGACTACAACAAATAGCGCCTACTCCTCAACAAATAGCGCCCAGTCCCCAGCAGATCGTGCCTAATCCCCAGCAGATAGCGCCGAGTCCTCAACAAATAGCACCTAGTCCTCTGAAAGAAACTACTCAGTCTCCGCAGACCCAGCAAAGAGTTCAACTCCATAGGGGACCAGGAGTCTGTTACATCCACCATTTATAACAATATCCCTGAGAACGCACCCAGAATGTTCCGGAAAACTTGGTAAGACTCGTTCCATCTTGGTTTTTCTAAACAAAAATTTAATATCTTTCAACCAACTTGTTTAAAACATACCTGTGACAGAAGGGCTGCTAATTCCAAAGCCAACTCTTTTGTCAGCGGAAATCTCCCCAGTACAACTTGCTGATTGGTTTGATAGCACAACAGTAGTCTTTCTCGATCAGTCTCTTTTTTACTTAAACTTCTAAAATACAGTCTATTCTTATAAATAAATTGAACACAGCGGTTGTTCTCGAACTTCCCGGTGCCTTTCTCCCGAAGGGCAGTTTCCCATTTTGAAATGACGTCGCATAGCTGAAACAGATCAAAATGGTCAGTTTTCTCTTAATTTTGACATCCACTAGCCAAAGCCAAACGTCAGCCTAAAGTGCCTAAACAATCATCCTAGTTAGGGCTGATTGAGAGGCTGACGAAAATTCCGACCCCGTCTGTAGGCGAAGAAAAAGAAGAAAATTGTTGCTTCCAAAGAATATACCATGACGTAAATTTTGAGCTGTAAAGGTCATATTTTATTATAATTGTAGCCATATTTTTACATTCCTACATGGCTATATTTTAAATAAATTATAAGTTGACAGGATACTTACCTTTAGTTTGACTTACCTTTAGTTCTGGCTCTAGATAGTGCTCCAAATTCTTATCGATTGGATCATCACTGAACAAAGCAAACCCGGAAACATTTGAATCTCGACAGTCAATTTCAGAGTTCAATGTTTGCAGGAATTCTTCGATGGTTGTCGATCCGTCAAAGCCGGTCACCTGTAAAAAGCAATAACTTCTTTTAGTTTCTCTCTATAGATTATAATTTCTGAGCTTTTTTTCCAAGATTCAAAAGTACTCGCCTATCACTTGTACCAGCTCTTAGATCTTCTTACACTACTAGCCAAAATTTTCTTCGTTTTGTTATTATTTTTACAAATACCTTTGGGAAGTTTAATTAGAAGAAGAATAAACCACCAACCTGATATGCTCCATTCAGCAAATGTACCGGTATTGAGTGTGGTAACGAATGGTGGTAAGGATTCTTCAATAGAATTGACAACACTTCCATTCTCGAAGGCTTTACTTCTCTTCCGCCATTCTTGATCGTTCGTTCCAATGCTCTCTCACAATACGCGGCATACTTGCCACATTCAGTCCTGGAAAGTAGAATAGATTAGAACATACCTTGTTTATCCTGCCCGAATAGGACTGAAAAGTCCCTTTACCCCAGCAGTCTAAACAAGATCTCGTATATTTGATGGGTTAAAGAATAATACATACAACTAACAGTTAAGTAAAAAGACCTTGCTTAACTAGAAAAAAAAGTAGTGCAGGAATCAACCGTTTATTAATAATTTTTACCCATTTGCAACTGCTCCATTGGGAATCTAACCCGCGATTTAGCTTACAAGGCGCCTGCCTCCAAGCTGGACTAGGCACTAGGCAGGCTACACTCTATCTCTCTATTTAAGAGTAAGGGGCAGGACATATTGTTTTTCACCTTTTACCCCTTGTTCAACATGATTTTTTGACATTTCACAGGTAAACTGATAGTGAAAGGTCTGATGCCAGGTCAGCAAATAGTACAAATGCCCGATGGCAAACTGCATGTGTTCAATTCATCCGGTGTTGTACAACAACAACAACAAACGTCAGTGCCACAACAACAACAACAACAACAACAACAGATATCAACAACGCCTACAACGCCAGTATCAGGTAATGAATTGGCAATAATGCAGCCCCTTTCTTTTCGATCACCACTGTACAAGTGTTATATTACTGGACTTGGACTCCAAGTCAAGTGAAGACATAGTATATTCAATCCCACCTCTAGTTATAATGCTACTTGACAAAGTATTCCGTTTGAAAAATAGTGTTACCGCCCAGCCAAGCTGCGCAGCCCACCCAACCCCCACCCCCCAGTCCAGTGTCCGGTCTGACTAGAGAACAGGAAGCGCATCTGCTGCGCGGTCAACCCCCGGGTACCATTATCAAGTGTATTACTGCGCAGGTAAGTGAACTTCGCACGTACATTTATTTTGTACTTCGCAATGGTTGTGACGTAATAGTACAGAAGAAAAACTTTGAAAAGCCTTTGAAAATACAGAAGTAAGAAACACAGGCCTCTTTAAAATATTCGTGGTGACGTAAAATAATCGCACAATGCGGCGTGCAAAGTGTGAACTTGCCAGCCTTGTTAGTTTGGTTTTGGTTGGTAGCGCGTCAGCTTTGTAAGCGCTAGGTCGCGGGTTCGATTTCCGCCCGGGGTGGAATTTCTCCTGATTCGATAATGTTCGTTCTTGGAACGGCTGGCTTACTATATTTTTCTTCTGGTGTATTGTATTTTAGGTGATACAAAGCGCAGAAGGACCTCGCATTGTACTGCAAGGAATCCAGGGCTCTGATTTCACCGCGTCTCAGCTAGCTGCAGTACAAACCCAAGTCAAACAACAACTACTCAAAGGTAAACTATAACCAGCACCATCACTTCAAGAATAGAATAGACATCTGGCTAGGTAACTTTAAACAGGGAGTAGACCAGCTTAGTCTGGCTGGGGTCTTTAAACAGGGAGTAGACCAGCTTGGTCTGGCTGGGGTCTTTAAACAGGGAGTAGACCAGCTTAGTCTGGCCGGGGGACTTTAAACAAGGACTAAACCAGCTTGAATTTCCCTTGGTAAAGAAATAGCAAAGGTTGAGTGCGAAGGGCATCCACTCGTAAAATTTGTAGCCAAAACCAAATGTCAGCCCAAAGCAATCACCCTAGTTAGGGCTGATTGAGAGACTGACGAAAAACGCCGACCCCGTCTGTACACGGTAAAAGGTGAAGAAACAGGATGATAATAATAATAAGAAGGGACCTTTTTTTTTAAGTCCTTTGGTGGATTTCACCAAATTTCTTTTTACCCCCTAACAGCCTGTTAGTATAACAGCCCTGTTAACCCTATGCAAATCAAATGGAACTTAACAGGCTGTTAGCGTAACAGGCCTTCTAAGGACTGAAAAAATAATGGTGAAATGCTCAATCACTATTCAGGGTGGCCCACTGATTTACAACCCCTCTATCCACAGCGCAAGCCTCATCCGGTAACCAGGGTGTCCTCGGACCCACCCGGATCTACCTGGCCGTACAACCCTCCAGCAAGTCCCAACGCACCACCCTGCCCTCTCCCATCAAGCCCACCCAACCCCCACCCCCCATGTATAGGCCACCTACCACTACCACCCAGGAAACTAGTGTCATTAGACAGGTGGTGGGGAATGTGACCAGTGTGCAGCAGCCCCCCGTACAACGATCTCAACAGGTAAGAGAAGGGGTCGGGTTCGATGCCCAAAATCCGACATCAAAAAAATTGAACTTGTTGAAGGTCCCGGGTTCAAATACCACCATTGAAAAAAAAAAATTCAACTGTAATAATAATGTTCGTTTTTCAATTGTAATAATAATTAAAATTTCTGGTGTTCTCGTGTTGACCTAGCACCTAAATATGAAGTATTGTGTCAGTTTTTAGAGAAATGAGGTAGGTACAAATATGTTGGCTCAGTATACAGAATAACCAGCCAAGTTAGCTTGGTTGGTAGCGCGTCTGCCTTGTAAGGGATAGGCCGTGGGTTCGATTCCCGCCCGGGGCGGATTTTATCCTGATGGGATAATGTTCGTTCTCTGAACGGTTGGGTTTCTCGTATCCTGTCTTCCTTCTCTCTTCGATTTCGGGACGATAAAACCTTAGCAGTTACAGGTCCCTCTGTCAAACCTCTTGTGGTGATTTTGTTCGCGGATTTGGCGATTTTGTTCGCGGATTTGGCGATTATGGTCGCGGATTTGGCGATTTTGTTCGCGGATTTTGCCATTATGTTCGCGGATTTGGCAATTATGTTCGCGGATTCGCGTCCCGAATCGACATTTTGGATATTTGGCAAGCCTACTCTTACGTCACGTGAGCTCACTTGATGTGAGTTCAGTATGTTTCTACATTTAAAGTTTCACTGTTTCACACATCACAAGAGAACTCCTAAATAGAAAACCGAAACAAAAGCTGTTTTGTACCTATAGCTACCTAGTCATGAAATTGTAATTGCTTCATACCGACTTCCTAATTACACCGACAGCTTTTTTACGTAAATTTTCAGCTTATCGTTTTTCTCGGTACAAAGTGAAAAGCGGCTGAAGAACTAATTTGTATTCCTTTTCTCAGGCGTCTCATATGCTAGTAACAGGTGAAACTGGGAAGTAATTTGGAAAAGTATACACATTTAGGTGATAATGCATTAGTGCGAGAGGGCGTGTATGGTGTTACAGAGAGGGTAGAAAGGGAGGCAGGGGTAATGAGAAGGAGGAGAAAGAAGAAATGGAGGACGAGGAAGAAGGAGGAGGTGGTGGTAGATGTTAGTGGAGGTGCAGGGATAACGAAGATAGGGAGGAGAAGGAGATGAAGAAGAAGGAAAAGAAGGAGGAATAACGTAAAAAAATAGTGGTTGGGTGGAAAATCTCCTTCAGAAGAACCCTGCCCCTTCAAAAGATCGGAAGAGACAGTAAATGAGAGCGAGACCGATGACTATGCCCCAAAACACGCAGCACAAATGACTGCGAGGGAATTCCATGGGTAAAAGATGTAATGTGTTACTGCATTGGAGTTTCCATCGTTTTGTCGACATGTTTACACTAGGAACCTATCTGTAAACCCCAATGACTTTGTCCATGTCTGTCCACCCGTGGATTGTCTAAGCCTGACGCATTTATGGATAAATGGTTACAACGGAACCTGCACCATAATAAAAAGGAATTATTGTTTTAAGAGGAGGAGAGGAGAAGAAAGAAGAGATAGAAGGGAGGGAGATGAACAAAAGAAAAAAAAAAAAAAAAAAAAAAAGACTTTCTCCAAAACTGTCTTCCTTGACATTGACGAATACCAGAATAGCAGCTATATCTCTCTTCTTCTGTCCTATCCGTGTGGGTCAAAAAAAAAAAAAAAAAAAAAAAA
>NW_007378079.1:40973-63520 GCF_000475195.1 Diaphorina citri | reverse complement strand
AGTCTACTTGATAGCGGATGGCCGCCGGCCATCCGCTATCAAGTCTAAATTGAATGTATCCGCCCTCATTCTAACATCCGCCACTGGTCCGTTATGAGATTCAAAATGGCGACGCAATGTCTGCATGCTCATTTCATTTTAATATCAACTAGATTATGATTAGAACAGAAATCTTCGTGCCCAATTAAATCCGGAATGATTCCATCTCGCCCCTGCACACCTCGTACACACTGAACCTGACCAATGTGGCCGCCCCTGATAACGTCGACCTGGGCAAGGCACCTCCCAGCTTTGGGTGAGTCCACACCTTGCAAGTTTCTGCAATAGTGTGGAAACTTTTTAACTTTAACCTTTAAGATCTTAACGTTTTCTTTGAGCCAAATTTTAAACCTTTAAAGGTGTGTCCAGAAACATGGTCGACAGGCCGTCGATCGAGCAGGTGAAACTATGCTATCCAGGCAGTGTGAACGTGTCAGTCGACATCGATCAATGGCCGGTCAACTATGTATGGACACACACCTTAAATGTCTTTTTTGAGCCAAATTTGAAACCTTTTAGAAAGGAATTTTATCTGTGTTGACCATCCTAGGTGAGTAAATGCTTGTCACAAGTTCTCAATGAATTTTATTGACTTGGGGCAAGTCATGAAATTTAACAAAATTGAAATTTCGTTGTGTGGGTTTCCAGTCGATATTGATCGACACAAATATAGGACGTAGACGTAGGACACCTTAAAATGCAGTTTCATTTTTATATAGAAGACTCAAAGAAAGTTTCATTTGATTTCGAGAGAGTGATACAAGATTTTTTTCTACACATTATATTTTATTCATTAATATTTTGCTCTACGTCCAATATTACGTTCTCAATGAATTTTATTGACTTGGGGCAAGTCATGAAATTTAACAAAATTAAAATTTCGTTGTGTGGGTTTCCAGTCGATATTGATCGACACAAATATAGGAGACTTTAAAATGCAGTTTCATTTTTATATGGAAGACTCAAAGAAAGTTTCATTTGATTTCGAGAGAGTGATACAAGATTTTTTTCTACACATTTTATTTTATTCATTAATATTTTGCTCTACGTCCAATATTACGTATGACGTTTTAGTGTTTGAGACAAGTCGTAAAATTTTGTGACGAATTTTCGCCAAATTTTTCAATTTCACAACAGAGGCGGAATTAAGAACGAGAGTTGATCTCAATTTTATCGCGGGTCAAAATTCAGTCTAGCTCATACAAAACTGATTTCTTTTTCCTTCTCGTTTTAATGTTCGTGAAATATGATATGGAAGAGATATCCCGAAATAATATGCATTTCACAATCTGAATAAGAAAATTACTATAAGGTCGGCCATTCACTATCCGGTAGACCTGAATATGGAAGAGATATCCCGAAATAATTTGCATTTCACAAACTGAATAAAAAAATTACTATAAGGTCGGCCATTCACTATCCGGTAGACCTGACTGATCGCCTGAGAGACTTATTATTGCTGCCATACACTATCAGGTAGACCTGACAGACGCATCTGTTCAGGCGTGCCTGACAAGTCTACTTGATAGCGGATGGCCGCCGGCCGGTCTAAATTGAATGTATCCGCCCTCATTCTAATATCCGCCACTGGGCCGTTATGAGATTCAAAATGGCGACGCAGTGTCTGCATGCTCATTTCATTTTAATATCAACTAGATTATGATTAGCACTGAAATCTTCGTGCCCAATTAAATCCGTTTAGGCGACATTTTGTTCCTCGGTTGTCACTTGAGGGTTGTTTAAAAATACGGGCTTTATATTCTAGCTATTTCGGCTATTGATAAGAACCATAAACAAGATTGATTTGACCTCCCTTCCGTTCTGTTCACAGACATGCCACCCCCAGTTGAGGCAGATCCTTCCCGTCTGACTCGCATCCTCACCATGGATTTCCCCCACTACTTCGCCGTAGTGTCCCGCGTCAAGCAAGAAGTCCACGCCATAGGACCGGAGGGTGGTATGGTGTCCTCGAGCGTCGTGCCGCAAGTCCAAGCCGTGTTCCCCCAGGGCGCCCTGACCAAGAAAATCAAAGTCGGCCTCCAGGTAAATCTCTTTAAGCCGCGGAAAAACGTCCCGCCGGCGGCTCTGAAAAAGATCACCGTCAATCACATTCCCAAGAAAAAGCGGTTCTCGCTCGTCTGGTAAATGCCGCCCGTCCGAAGCAATCTGATGAGCTTCAGACAAAAGTTTTCTTCAGCAGCCCTCAAATATGTCTTGAACCAAGGAGGGTTTAGGTTAGTTTAATATTGAAGCAAATTTATCAGCAGTACCTATCTTCAAAAAGACCTAAGGTGTGAAGTACAATATCTTATCATAGGGTAGGCGGAGGCGCTACCGTCCGAAGCGGTGAAAAATCTGGTAAAACTGATCCGGTCAAACCGGGTTTTCCGAGTTCACGATTAACTAGACTGTGGATCAAGGCCAAATTCTAAAGCTAGTTTTATAATTATACGGTTTTACAGTCCGCGCTGACTCAAAACAGACAGAGAATATCTTCTTTAAATGAATAATTGAATATTGGTCAATGATCCCGACATTTGCAGCATACACAAATATTTCCGAGTTCACGATTAACTAGACTGTGGATCAAGGCCGAATTCTAAAGCTAGTTTTATTATTATACGGTTTTACAGTCCGCGCTGATCCAAAACAGACAGAGAATATCCTATTTCCGAGTTCACGATTAACTAGACTGTGGATCAAGGCCGAATTCTAAAGCTAGTTTTATTATTATACGGTTTTACAGTCCGCGCTGACCCAAAACAGACAGAGAATATCTTCTTTAAATGAATATTGGTCAATGATCCCGACATTTGCAGCATACACAAATGAATATTTAGTTATTCACAGATATTATCTCGTATCTGATTGGATGGCTGTTTTTGGTCTTCAAAACCAAACAAAATCAACAGTGACTGTGAATTTCGGCCTTGGTCTGCGGATAGTAGCTTTTTTTGTAGTAGAATCCCATTCCTCACACATTTTTTGTAGTTAGATTATTGTCTTGTTCTTTGTTTTTTCTTCCTAACTCTATCTTTCATATTATTTATCATGGATTTAAATAGAAATAGATAACAAACTCCCATCTGCGTACTTGACATAAGAGTGAAGAAAATTTGAGGGCCTCACAATAATATAAGAAGTCCAGTGAGAGCTGTGATTCAACATCTGTTCTAGAACAAAATCAACAGTGACTGTGAATTTCGGCCTTGGTCTGCGGATAGTAGCTTTTTTTGTAGTAGAATCCCATTCCTCACACATTTTTCGTAGTTAGATTATTGTTTTGTTCTTTGTTTTTTCTTCCTAACTCTATCTCTCATATTATTTATCATGGATTTGAATAGAAATAGATAACAAACTCCCATCTGCGTACTTGACATAAGAGTGAAGAAAATTTGAGGGCCTCACAATATTATAAGAAGTCCAGTGAGAGCTGTGATTCAACATCTGTTCTAGTCCAAAATGGCTAAATTTAAGCGAAGCTAAATTTGTACAGAATCCAAAGTCTCCAAAGGACACAGAGTTATCCAATTATTTTAAATCCATGATTCTTAACTTTCTAGTCGCCAAGTCACTTGCATTACGCTCGCATTCGTAACAGTATTTCGTCTGATTGTTTTCCGTGTTGTTTTTGGACCTTTTTAAGTTACTTTTTCGGAGTTTTGACTTCAGATTTGGATTTTTCACAACTTTTTACGTAGGAATCGACCTTTTATTCATATAATTTTTACCCAACTGCAACTGCTCCATTATTTCAGTGGGAGAAAACATGTTTCACAAAACGCCAACAAATTTTTTCACAGCAATTCCTATATTTTCCAAGAAACCTCTTGTGCCAAAATCAGTATTGTCTTCTATTTTCCCCAGCATAAAATCTTGAGTACAAACATTTCGTTGTTCGTATTGGATAATATTAGTCCATATTTCTAGTCACCTATTGGTTAGTCTATTCTCAAAACTAACCTCCTTTCTAAATTGGTTTATCTAATTTTATTTATAAAGATGTTTTTTTGCGCATTTTGACGTGAAATCTGACGTCACAACTCTTTGAACTTTTTCATTAGAACGGCAATTAAAAATTGAATTTTCGACCTTTTACGGTTATTTTTTCGGAGTTTTGACTTCAGATTTGGATTTTTCCCAACTTTTTACATAGAAATTGACCATTTATTTATAATTTTTACCCATTTGCAACTGCTCCATTCATTAAGGGGATGGTTCTTTTCTGCCTAATTCTGTCCAATTATCAACTAAAAACTCGAAGAAGGTATAGTTTGATAGAGGGAATTGGAGCTGCTAAGGTCTTATCCCGAAAGCGAAGTGAGAAGAAGAGGATAGAGTAAGCCAGCCGATCCGGGAACGAACATTATCCGTTTAGGATAAAATCAGCCCCGGGTTGGTCCTCTCCATAAATCTTTAAACAAATTTGTTTAACAGGTTTATTGTTTAAAAAAAAGTGTACCGATCAAATACTTAACATCTTATTTAGACTAGACTGCGGGAGTATATTGAATTTCCTTTTCCAGTCTTCAGCAGGCAGTATAAAAAGTGCATTCTACTATTCTATTATTTTTCCCCGATCTATCTGAAACGCATGGTAATGCCGGGCGGTGACAAGCGACGCAAGCGGAACCAAGTCAAATACATAACATCTAATCTTATTTAGACTGGACTGTGGGAGTAAATGGCCTTTCCAGTCTTTTGCTGGCAATAAAGTGCATTCTACCATTATATATTTTCTATTAGACTGGACTGTGGGAGTAAATGGCCTTTCCAGTCTTTTGCTGGCAATAAAGTGCATTCTACCATTATATATTTTCTATTTTTTTTTCTATTCTTTTCGCAGATTTATCTGAAACGCGTGGTAATGCCGGGCGGTGACAAGCGTCGCAAGCGGAACCAAGTCAAATATCCGCACTGCTCTACGTTTCACACGCGCTCGAAGAAGCGCTCGCTCCTGGTTTTGCCGCAGCATGAGTTGCGCAAATTGGCGCGCCATGCGGGCCGCATTGCCGTGCAGGGGTTTGCGCATCAGGCCAAGTCCAATCCTGTGGTAAGTGAACGGAGGATAGCTGCATTTGGGAGAAAAAATTAATTGATAGTCATTTCAATTCATTCTTGAAAATCCAATTTTCGATTTTTTTTTATTATTATTTTTTTTACAATATTGGAATCTTGCCCTGAGCTTACTATATGCTTCTAAGATGATTGGGGAATTTTCATTTCTGATTTCTGAGGTCAAGCCTGTGAAAAAGTGTCTTTAAAAAGTCTAAAATATACCACAAGAAGTAATGAAATCCCACTGAAAAAACCTCTGTGGTGTAAAGTTCTCCGCCATGTTCCAATTCCTGATTTGACAAAAAAAAAAGTTATGAAATCCCTAAAAAAAACTTTCCGTGGTGAAAAGTTATCCGCCAAGTCACATCTAATTCTGGGGGAGGAAAGGGACTTTTTTTTTATTCACGGGAATAATCCCATTTTTACATTTTTTTATTGGAAAAATACAATAAAATGCAAATAATAATAATAATAATAAAAATATTAAAGATTAAAAAGAAATTAATACCTATAGGGTATCTACCCAACCATCCATATACTATCAGTTACTACCACTTCTAAAAACATTAATAATCTCCTGCAATCCACAGGAAAACAGATCCAGACCTGCACCGCTGGTTATATGGTTTCCAATTTTCTCCATACGTTGGATTGGAGAAAATTCACCAATATTGGTTTTATTTTTCTTAAGAACAAACATATCGATGAACGTTCTTAAGAACAAACAATATGAAATATACCTCTCCTGAATGAGATCAAACTCACTCATTGTTCACATAGAAGCTCCAATATACCTCAATCCCGTTCAAGAGACTTATGGCACAAGCAATCCAGAAGAATTTATAAAGGAACCATTTCAACACCGTACCACAAGCCGCATGAATTCTGTCTACTGTCGCCCATACGCAAATGCCGATCATGAAAAACGTCAAAAACCACCAGACAACGTTGAATATGAAGTGAATCCAGCCCGGGGTGTCTTCTATGAAAACGAGAATGAAAATATTAACTTCGGATCAAGCAATCTGATTGGGGTTGATTTCAAAAAATTCCGCCCGGGGCGGATTTTATCCTGATGGGATAATGTTCGTTCTCGGAACGGCTGGGTTTCTCCTATCCTGTCTTCCTTCTCTCTTCGATTTCGGGACGATAAGACCATTGCAGTTACAGTTCCCTCTGTCAAACCTCTTAAAGAAAAAAATCTCTTTTGGAAACTGCACTATATTCACTATAAACCATAGGAAATCAAAGATCATGCTCCATCGGAATTGGTTCCGTTTCTGAAAGCTAGGAATCGACCATTTATTTATAATTTTTACCCATTTGCAACTGCTCCATTACTACTAGATCAGTACTAGGTCCTTGGCTATCTATTCAAATAGAAAGCAAACTAACTAATCAAATTATCTACTTGCCAGCCTGGTTAGCTTAGTTGGTAGTGCGTCTGCCTTGTGAGCGCTAGGCCGCGGGTTCGATTCCCGCCCGGGGTGGATTTTATCCTGATGGGATAATGTTCGTTCTCGGAACGGCTGGCTTTTTCCTATCCTGTCTTCCTTCTCTCTTCGATTTCGGGACGATAAGACCATAGCAGTTACAGTTCCCTCTGTCAAACTCTTGAAAAAAAAAAAAACTTAAAATGGAAATAGAGCCAAAATTTAACTAATTTACCCATCCTGCTGTAATTTCAATTGAATTATTTATTCAAAGAATCGCCCTTAATTGACACCTCTTTTTCGGTGCTGAATTCGTCTGATATTTCAATTTTATATTGTACTTATGAGGGGTTTTTTATAGTTTTTGTCCTAAAATTCAATGAGTAGAGCCGTCTGTGGGCCTTTTCGTTTTTATGATCAGGTGGTGGAATACAAAATATCATATACCTACCTACCAACATACATACCTACAAGTGTTATATGAATATTTTACTGTTTCTTTCTTTTTTTTTTTTTTTTAATCTACAGCGACTACACCCTCACAGATATGAGGTCATAAGGTGACATCTGCATCAAGGGTGGGGTGGTAGAGAATGCCATAGGCATTAACCCCACCCTTGATCAAACTTTATTTGTATTTATATGTATATACTTTTTGTTACCATCTGTATATTTAATAAAGTTTGATCCAATTGTGTAATAATAATAATAATTATTCACGTTTTCATTTCACAGGTGGTGATTCCGTTGGAGGTGCCCAAAACGGTGCGTGAGGTACCCAATCCCATTCGATCTGGACTGAGGAAGAGAAAACGAGAAGAAGCCCCTGTGATAACCGAACCTCAGGTGAGAACACTGGCACCAATAATAATCTATCTATCTATCATCTCAATCCAAGGATTGGTTGGTTGGCAACTCTTCTCCATGCTTCTCTGTCTTGGGTTAATCTCTTCAGCTCACTGTAGGAATCTGTGCCAGCTAGTGATGGGTCGTGGGTAAATACCCACTGGGTGGGTAAATAAAAATTGGGTATTTACCCGGGTATTTATCCACCCCCCGGATGGGTGAATACCCGGGTATTTAAAAAAAAAGAAGAAAAATAAACAAAAAACATCGTCAATTGATTTTTTTTTTTTTTAATTTCCCGGGCAAAATTCGACTGAGGAACTTAAGAGCCCAAAATTGAAAATACCCGGGTATTTATAAAAATTGGGTATTTACCCCAAAAATAAGTACCCGGGTATTTACCCATCACTATGCCAGCATACTCAATGAAGCTCATGCAGGGCCCAATAATAATGCTTGTTTAAACTGCTCGAATAGGACTGAAAAGTCCCTTCACTCCAGCAGTAGGCTACTACTAAATTATTATTGTGGTCAAATTATTTGAGGATAAAATTGGCTGGGATTGAACGCACGACCTGACCATGTGGTCAAGTCGCTCGCATCGTAATCAGAAGGACGTGGGCTCAATTCTAGCCAAGCTATGGATGGAGTTTTAGCCTTTTCTTCAAGAATTTCGTGGTCTTGTGGGTATCACACTAAGCTTGCACGCCGGAGATCCTGGGTTCAATTTCCAAGTTTTGAAAAGGCTCTGCTTTACCACAAATATTCATGATTTTCCCATGTACAGACGGGGTCGGTGTTTTTCGTCAGTCTCTCAATCAGCCCTAACTAGGGTGATTGCTTTGGGCTGACATTTGGTTTAGGCTGCAAATTTTACGAGCGGATGCCCTTCACACTCAACTTTTGCTCTTTCTTTAGCAAGGAAAGTTCAGGCTGATATACTCCTTGTTTAAAGTCCCCCAGCCAGACCAAGCTGGTCTACTCCCTGCTTGACGTCCCCAGCAAGACTTGTAATATCGTAAACTATTCTGTTTATTTCCTCAGCTTGGCAACACTGGAACAAATTCCGAAGTGGCGCAGAGTCCCCAGACATTCACTATTCGGACGCAGAACTTGCTACAGTCTGGCAACCCTGTAGAGGCCACCCCACCCCCTCCCGTGTCTGTACAGGCAAGTCAAAGTCTACTCTTGTACTCCAAGCCTCATACCACCATTATCACTACCTCGGTGGCGTAGTGGTCAAGACACTCGCCTGGTAAACAGGAGGGCGTGGGTTCGATCCCAGCTGAGGCATGGAATTTTATCTTCATTTATTTTAGAGTTTGACCTCATAATAATGGAGCTCTAAGGGTTAGGTGGTAGAGAACGCTGAGAAAAAGCAAATTTCACGGATATTATTTTTCTGAAATTTCTTAAAATCAATAGAAATATCAGTTATGAACAAATCAACTTCAATTTGGTATCTTTTATTTATGGAATCGTAGACTTGTAAAGCCAAATTGATTTGTCGAATCTGGATTCTAGAAATCTTTATAAATGGCTGAACCATTCGTAATCAAATATTTCTGTTTGTTCCCAACAGACCCAACAAATCTCCCAGGGCTCTCTCACGCCATCCGTCAACTCCACACCCTCCCAACAACAACAACAACAACAACAACAAAACCAACAACAACTACAACAGCAACACAATTGATTTGCATTTAAAAACATTTTTTTTTTTTTTTTTTTTTTTAATACAATTTATGTGTAAACAAAATAATAAAATATCTCTCTCTCTCCCCTTAGGAGGTAACCTGGTCACCCTGCGAGGGGCCGCCACCCCGCCGACATCTCTGGCAACGTCGCCCGCCCGCTTCCTCACCCGCGTGCCCACGTCTGGCAACACTGTACCCATCGTACGCACCATATCCGTCGCCAATAGACAGATGACACCCATCACCGTGAAACAAGTTGGCGGACAACAAGCCATCACCCCGGTCAAACTCAACCAGCAAATAGTCACGACTAATAAACAAGGACAGGTAAGAGAAAACCTTTGACCGTCAGCCCGAAAGCAATCACCCCCTAGGACTGATTTAGTAGCTGATGAAAAACGCCGACCCCGTCTGAACTCGGGAAAAGGCGAAAAAGATTAATGAATAGGACTGTAAGTCGCTTTATAGTCAATCAAAATCGGCTGAAATATGAGACACTCAAGCTTTAAAAATTGTCGATTTAAAGGTGCCATTACACTATAGATCGCTTTATAGTCAATCAAAATCGTCTGAAATATGAGACACTCAAGCTTTAAAAATTGTCGATTTAAAGGTGCCATTACACTATAGATCGCTTTGTAGTCAATCAAAATCGTCTGAAATATGAGACACTCAAGCTTTAAAAATTGTCGATTTAAAGGTGCCATTACACTATAGATCGCTTTATAGTCAATCAAAATCGTCTGAAATATGAGACACTCAAGCTTTAAAAATTGTCGATTTAAAGGTGCCATTACACTATAGATCGCTTTGTAGTCAATCAAAATCGTCTGAAATATGAGACACTCGAGCTTTAAAAATTGTCGATTTAAAGGTGCCATTACACTGAAGAATTTTTCTGTACTCTCGGTAGAGCGCTCTATGGCCTTTTTTCTCGGCAAGGCGGAAATTTCTTCGGATCTTCTTTGAATTCGGGTACATTCAGTCTCGTAAGGACATAAGGTGCCCTCAGCCCCGTGAGGTACTTTAAAATGAGCAGCGACCAAAGGCGGCATTACGGGCATAAGAAGATTGACAGGAAAAGAATGATCATATTAAAAATTAAGACAGGGTAGGAGAAAGCCCGCCGTTACGAGAACGAACCCTATCTGTTTAGGATAAAATTCGCCCCGGGCGGGAATCAAACCCGCGACCTAGCGCTTACAAGGCAGACGCGTTACCAACTAAGCTAACTAGGCTGGCACTTTCTTATTTTCGGTTAACTCATGTGTTTGTTATGATTTCAGACGGTAGTAATTCGACCCCAACAAATTCAGAAGATCAACAACACGCCCAACTCTAGCCAACAAATCATGATCGGGGGCAACCAAGTGGTGACTTCACAGCAAGTGTTGCTTAACACTAGTGGACAACAGGTAAGACAACCTTATGTTTGGATTTTTCACAACTTTTTACGTAGGAATCAACCTTCTAGTCTGGCTGGGGGACTTTATACAGGGAGTATACCAGCTTGGTCTAGCTGGGGGACTATAAACAGGAAGTATACCAGCCTGAATTTCCCTTGCTAAAGAAATAGCATAGGTTGAGTGCGAAGGGCATCCACTCGTAAAATTTGTAACCAAAACCAAATGTCAGGCCAAAGCAATCACCCTAGTTAGGGCTGATTGAGAGACTGACAAAAAACGCCGACCCCGTCTGAACAGGAGAGAAGGCAAAAAGAAGAAGCAACAGTTCTATTTCGCCTTAGGGCCTCCATGAACGCCCCTCCCTCCAATCCTCCATTTATTAATTTACATCATATTTCAGATCCTGACCACCGCTAACCAGGGTGGTACTGGTAACAACCTAGTTCAACAGATAGCTCTACAGGGTGGCGGTAAAGCTACTCTGGCCACTATCAATGGACAGCAAGTTCTCATCCGAGCTGCTCTAACGTGTAAGTTTTTCTCCCACCCTGTTTTCCATCCTCCTTCTCTCTTCGATTTCGGGACAATAAGACCTTAGCAGTTACAGTTCCCTCTATCTGTTTGATAAGAAAAAAAATCAATTTCAATTCAATTTTTAATAAACCTTTGTTTTTATTATTTTGTTCACATACCTACAATATAATTAATAATTATTAATTACAATAGGAGGTATAAATAGTTGAATACTATGGATTTGTAAGCAAAGAAGTATGTACATACATATTTAAGATCAGGTTCTTTTCCTCCATTAGGTAAAGCCTGACTGGTTCTTTTCTGGTGCTAATTGAAAGATTTCTCTCCTTTTTTTCTTTCCACAGCCGGGTCTCAAACCCCGACCCTCCTGTCGTCGACCGCGAGTCCTAGTCCTGGGGGTGGTACGTCTATCGTGACACCTAGCGGTCAAACGTTGAAAGTGGTACGGTCCAATCTAACCACACAGACACTGCAACCCCAACAACAGTGGCAGCAAGTCAGTGTAAGTATTAACTAACAGAACTTCGTATCCTGTCTTCCTTCTCTCTTCGATTTCGGGACGATAAAACCTTAGCAGTTACAGGTCCCTCTGTCAAACCTCTTGAAAAAAAAAGGAAATCAGATTTCTTAAACCGAGATTGAAACTTAAACCAAGTTTAAACTCACTTTGTGGACCCCGACCTTGGTCCTTACTTCCCATTACTCGAGTTGGGTCTGCACCTTAAGACAACTTCGTATAATGTTCGTTCTCGGAACGGCTGGCTTTTTACTATCAAACCTCTTAAAATAAAAAGCGGAATTTATAGTAAAATCCTTAACAATCCTACGTTTGTTCTCAGGTATCTATCCAGCAACCTCAACAGCAGCCGGTGAGCGTTCAACAACACGACTACCATCTCACAGCCAGCGGGGAACCACCGTCCTCCGGTCAGCACAAAACTTCCCCCACTTCCTACACCATAGTGGAAGCACAGGGCACTCAGCCACGCCTCGGGAAACCAGCCACCACACAACAGCTGGTTCCCGGAACGGCACAGCTTGGGACGGGAACGGCGCAGCTCGGAACGGGAACCGGGAACCAACTGGCGAGTGGAGCCGTGAACCAGCAACAGAATAGCGGGAGTAATGAGGAGTTTGTGATATCTTCGGAGTATATTTCCCAAAGTAAGTTACATTAACTATTACTAGCCGGGATTACACTTTTTTTCTCAAGAAATTTGATAGAGGGAACTGTAACACTCAAGGTCTTAGCGTCCTGAAAGCGAAGAGAGAAGGAAGACTGGATGGGAGAAAGCCAGCCGTTCCGAAAACGAACCTGATAAAGTTCGCCCCGGACGGGAATCGAACTGAGGTATATTGGGATCAGTTGCCTAGTTGACACCCACAAATGTTGCTAAACAAACTGTCGACCAACATTGAAGATAAAACCTATTAGTTCAATAGAGAACACTAAAAACCAAGAAAAAAAAGTTGCTGGATTGTTGCAAAAACAGTTATGGCTTGGGTACCAGGCATTAGGCCATTATAACTCACAAACCACGGTCTAATAATTCATTTTCATTCATCCCCAGCGCTAAGGCGAGCTCTGAAACAAGACAACCTGGATCCCAAACTAGAAGAAAAGCTCCTGCATCAGCTGAAGAAACACGAGAAAATCCTCAAGGAGGGCGGTGGTGGGGGTAATGGCACCCCCGAGCTGAGCGGGACACCGACCCTCTACAGGGCGCCGCCCCCCCAATATAGGAAGCGAGGGACCAGTGAGAATGTGACGGGAGAGGTGGGACCTAGCCCGGCCAAAAAGTCGAGAGCCCAGCACCATGTAGAGGTGGACGGAGAGATGTAAGTTAGATATCTGTGTTTGAATTTTTATTGAGTGGTTGGGTGTGGAAGATGTAAGTAAAAACCCTTGCCAGTATAGGAAGCGAGGGACCAGTGAGAATGTGACGGGAGAGGTGGGCCCTAGCCCGGCCAAGAAGTCGAGAGCCCAGCACCATGTAGAACGAAGCAAATACAATAGTCCGTCCCTTATACCTTTTTATTACTATTGTAATAATAAAGGAAGGACGGACTAAAAATCACCTGCGGCGCCGGAATTACTTTCTTTCACCTTTAACCCAATACTGTGTTTGTGTTTAGGTCGGGTTCCTCCCTTAACCCATTACTGTTTTGTGTTTAGGTCGGGGTCGTGGCAGAGGCAGGGGTTCTCATCATAGGACACACGACACCCCCCGCCCCTCACAACACGGGTCATCGTCTCCTATTCCTGATGTGGGTGCACCCCGATCCTCCAGTGGTTCCAAGAAGGAGAAACTCCTGTGTATGTGCCGGACGCCTTATGATGAAACCAAGTAAGTAAATTGACCAAGAACAAAGACCAAAGATTAGATGGAGAATCGTACAAGTATCTGGGAGTTCTAGAAGATGAGCATATAGATCAGAAGAAGATGAAGGTTAACATCAAGAAGGAATACATAAGAATAGAATAGAATAGAATATACCTTGTTTATCCTGCCCGAATAGGACTGAAAAGTCCCTTTACCCCAGCAGTCTAAACAAGGTCTCGTATATTTGATGGGTTATTAGAGAATAATGCATACACTAACAATTCATTAAAAAGACCTTGCTTAACTAAAAAAAAAAGGAAATGTAAATTAATAGGTGATAATAGAAAGTGACAATAAAGTAAAAAAGGAAAGTAGAACAACAGGTAATGATAGGTAGTAAGGTAGTAACATAGCTATAAATCACAAACACATTTTTAAAAAAAAAAGTTTCAACGCAGTATTTATTTGGTAGGGATAGAACAACTGTTAACATTAGACTCGTGTGGTCTGTGTCGTACCGATGTATCAACAGATGGACGAGAAGAGACACTATACTTCCCAACTTAAAGGTTCTGGGTCAACACGAGAACACACAAAGTAACTCGTTGAAACATTTGCAATTGAAAAATAAGTACATTTTTTTTTTTTTTTTTATTCGGAAGGGCGCCGTCTTTTTTTTTTTTTTTTTTTTTTTTTTTTTTTGTCGGTGTTGAGATTCGAACCCGAAACACGACATGGCAAACAAGGGCGTTACCACTGGGCTAATTGTGTTGTCCCTTTTGACTTTTCTCAACAATTGATTTTTCAGTAAATTTTTTCAGGGAACCACAAATATAATTCTCTTTCCTTTGCTAAATCATTTGTATTTTCTGTGTATTTCAGGTTCTACGTGGGTTGCGATCTGTGTAACAACTGGTTCCACGGAGACTGTGTAGGCATCACCGAGGAGATGAGTAAAACGCTGACCGAGTTCATGTGTGTGGATTGTAAGCGAGCGCGGGAGACCCAGGAACTGTTCTGTCTGTGTAAACAACCCTATGATGAATCTCAGTAAGTAGACTATGGTACACTAAGGTTAAGCACGATGAATCTCAGTAAGTAGACCATGGTACACTAAGGTTAAGCACGGTTGAGCGTGGTGTGCGCCAGTACTGGGTGGTTCATTCGGACCCACTTTGTTAACTAATGGGTCTAAGTAACGCGGTTACACTTTGGCTAACAGTTAGAGAGTTATCGCGGAAAAAAATAGATACATACGTAGATCCTGATTGATAAATCAAGGCTGTGTTGGAAAAAAAAAATAGGCCTCAATTCGAACAACAACAACTCGTTCTTTCAATAAAGACATCCTTGTTTTATGGTCGGGACCACAGTCTAAATTTAAGCCTGGTGTGAGTTAAACCACTGGATTAAGGAAACTGATTATTTGATTTCAAAAAGAAAAAAAAAGTCGACGGGAATCCCCGGTACCACAATTTTAGTTTAAACTTGGTTTAACGTTTAACCATAATTGTGATCCTGTTTGTTAGCCAATCAAGCTTAATCCAAATGTTTTAATTGAAGCCCAAGTTAAATTTAGACTGTGGTTCATGCCATTGAATGTGTTGTGTACAGCTTTTTTTTCTGTTAATTTTTATTATATTTTGTAAGAAGAGTATTTCATTTTAAGGTTTAGAACTGTAACTGAGTGTTTCTTATGTATAAAAAAAAAATTAATTAAATAAAAATGAAAATACACAAATTTTATTATTGAAAAAATGTTGGGTTACACTTTTTGATTTGGCAGGGCGGAGCTCTCTACCGCCCTCTTTGATTCTCCTTTAAATCCTGCTGCTTCTTCTTCTTCTTCTTCTTCCTCGCTTTTTCCGTGTACAGACGGGGTCGGCGTTTTTCGTCAGCCTCTCAATCAGCCCTAACACGGATTATTTGATTTGAATTTACAGGAATATTTTTTTTTTTTTTTTTTTCTCTTTTTTAAATAAGTTTGATAAAGAGGGAACTGCAACTGGTAAGGTCCTATCGAACAGAGAAGAGGACAATAGGATAGGAGAAAGCCAGCCGTTCTTAGAACGAAGCATTGTCTACTAAGGGGGGCCAGCGGCCACTTGCGCCCCGAGTGTCTGACAGACCGCCGTGTCGGAACGTACTTGGCGGAAAATGCGGCGCGGCGGAAACAGTTTCCGACTTCTAGGTCTGAGTATGTGGTCTGTCAGACAATTAGGTCTGAGTGAGTGTGCTCCGTAGGTCTGCTAGGTAGTCGGAGCTTGAGTGACCCCCCTAGGCCCTAGGATAGAGTTTGCCCGTGTGAGAATCGAACCCTCGAACTAGCGCTTACAAGGCAGGAGGTAATTAATTTCCCAGGTTCTCAAAATAAATTCGAAAACTGTAGGTACAACATAAAACCATATAAAACTTCAAATTTCAAACTATGTTAGGTAATAGAAAGCGATGTGCTAGCACAACGCCCGGTATCTTAAAAACGTATAGGCAATATGCAATAAACAAATTCCATCTTTGTGAAGTTAGCAAATAACTGTTTTGTTATCATATCAAAAGCATAGGTAGGTACATAGGTATAGTTTTAGTTGTTAAAAAATATTATTTCTGATTTTTTTTTTTTTTTTGCCTGCACGTCAAGTCGCGATAATGGTAATGGACTGATAAAAACCCGCCTGATAAGTAGAATTTTTGCGAAACTTTCGCTTTTTAGAAAACTCGTGTGTTTCTGTGCATGTACCATTCTAAAAATCATCTGGTAACAGGTAGTTTCTTATTTCAAGTAATAAACACTTGCCCATACATTCCCAGGCAAAATTCTGGTGATTACCTACTTTTTTGTTTAATATTCATAAACCTACGTTGTTCTCCGCCGAGCTACTGTGTTTTAATTTAAATTCGTGGTATCATTAAAAAATCAATTAAAGTAAGGTGCCTACAGTTTGATTATTCCCATAACCAGGCTCTAAACATATCCCCACATCAGAGAAATACCCAAACTGCAATTTAATTTTTAATAGTGTTTAGTTTCCTGTGAAACACTTTAATTTCATCGTGGGTTGTAAACAATCTGAAAAGTAGTGTTTTTCTTGGTTACTTTCATTAAAAAAACAAAGACTCAAGTTGTAAAAGCAATTTTTTAATTTACAAAAACCACCTGAGCTCTTCAACTTCAATTTTTGTTCCCAAGTGTAAACATTTAACATTCCAAAAACAAAATGACAGGTGCTCATTTAAGCAAGGACTTGGAAAAGTACTGTGCGAGGCCCATGCTTGAAGAAACATTCTACATTTTGTCCAAGAAGAATTGTGTGTACAAAGTAAAGCTGATCGAGAAAGGAATCTGCCTCCAGAAGGAGTACAATGGGAATATCAAAACAGAGATCATCTCACTGGATGATATCATTGGATGCAGGTGCATGAGAGGTATGTATGGTATAATAATAATAATAATAATGAGAAGAGACACAATACTTCCCATTTAGGTGCTGGGTCAACACGAGAACACCAGAAAGTGACCCGTTGAAATATTTGCAATCGAAAAAAGAATTTTCGTCGATGGTGGGATTCGAACCCGGGACCTTCTGCATGGCAAGCAAGAGCATTACCACTGGGCTAACCTTATGAATGTTAAGTTGAGAGCGAAGAAAGAAATCTGCAGGAAATCACGCTTAGGAAATCCTGCATAGGATATCAACATTGATACTTATTGATAGCGGTACCTATCAAAGCACTATTATTACCTGCCTCGGTGGTGTAGTGGTGGTCAAGGCGCTCGACTGGTAAACAGGAGGGCGTGGGTTCAATCCCAGCCGAGGTATGGAATACCTACCTCGGTGGTGTAGTGGTCAAGGCGCTCGCCTGGTAAACAGGAGGGCGTGGGTTCAATCCCAGCCGAGGTATGGAATACCTACCTCGGTGGTGTAGTGGTCAAGGCGCTACCTACCTCGGTGGTGTAGTGGTCAAGGCGCTACCTACCTCGGTGGTGTAGTGGTCAAGGCGAACAAAAAAAATTTTCCCCATAAAAAAAAAAAAAAAAAGGGGAAAAAAAAAAAAAAGAACGTTTTTTTTTTTTTTTTTTTTTTTTTTTTTTTTACTACAGAACTATAAGTAAAACATTAATACTATTCATATTATGTAGGTAGGTACCTAAAGAGATGTACAGAAATAAATATTTGGGTTTTCCTGTAGGTACTTTGTTAATTTACAGATTTTCATAGCAGATAATCTTACAGAGTGAGAAAGTATAGTTCCTGAAGTATTATAAGTAGGTACTTGAGCCTTACTTATTAATTTAGTATATTACAAAAATGTACATATCCAAGGTCATTCACAGCCTAATTAATGCCTGCCAGTCAAGCACAGACCATCTCTCAGACCTAGGTCTGACAGTCAGAACATGTGTGGCAGGTGGCAGAAAGAGCTTGAGACCACGGTCTGTCAGACCTTCTGAGAGATCATGATCTGAAGCTATTTCCACCACACACAATCCAATGGTCTACGCATGAGTAGGCCTAAGGCCCAGAGTAACTCCAACAATTGTCCCTCCTAATCAGCCTTGTACATATTTGACATCTACTTATGGTTGGAAACAGGTTTCAAAACAACCTCATGGCAAATCATGGGGAAGTCCATATGGATTAGTAATTAACTAATTACTTATCTTGTGTGTCATCAACTCATCACTCATTTAATTTAAATTGATGTGATGAAAACAGTGAGAGCTACATAGTTCTATCCTGATTTTTTTTTTTTTTTTAGAGAGAGAGATATGATAGAGGGAACTGTACATCTATAGATTCTAGAGTCTATCTCTATACTATAACAACAGAGTTCTTGTTGTCCTGAAATTGAAGAGAGAAGGAGGATAGTACAGGAGAAAGCCAGCTGTTCCAAGAACAAACCTTATCTTAATGGAATTTTTTGTAAAGATGATTCAATGGAGCAGTTGTAAATGGGAAAGCTTGCGCACAAACAAACGAAGCGGGAGTCATGAATTATGACGTCATCGCTTACGGGAGCGTATGCCGTGACGTCAAACTTCACGATTTACCGGTATTTTTTTAAATCGATTTCTCTCGGGAAAAGTCGTAAGAAAAAGAAAAATTCCGTTGGTCCTCATTTTTCCTGCTCTATGACTTTGAAACATCACCCAAGTAAGCGCAACTGATCTATTCTTTTTTTTTTTTTCAGGCAAACGTCTCTCGAACAACTGCGTGTGTCGGCCGATCCAGGCCAAGTTCAACGACCCCCAGGTCGTCGACCTCAAGTCGCAAGATATCGACGAATCCGACATCTCCGCCTATCTGTACATCTACGCCTACGTCCTGAAATCCCTCAAGCTCAAATCCGGACAGAAACGCGAGAAAATGACCGTGACGCTGCGCTTTCGCTCGTTCGACCGCTACGAGGATAATATGAAGGAAGCGCAAAAGTGGAAAGCGCAACTGAAGGCGCTAATGGGCAACCGGAAGGCGGCGCTAAGCAAGATACGAAGCTGGGAGGAAGGGGATGATCGCGCCAAGTACAGAACTTTAGACAGCTCTCTGAGAGTTATGCTGTTATGAAACCCAAGTCAATCATAACACTGTCATGCAATAATGACTAGAAAATTGTGTCTTGATTAAATATAAATTGCAACCTCTTCAATTGGATCAATTGGATTTCAATTTATCCTGCTTGTTGGAATGACATGTCAATTTTTGAAATTGGTTCAATGACTTATTGTTTATAAACGATAAACCACGACAACAACATTAATAATACATATCAACGATACATAGCATTCCGGATTGAGATTTGCATTTTCAGCATAGTCAGTGATTTTCGTTGTAAAAATCCTGAAGCCCATGCGGAAAACCCAAACACTGGGGTTTATTTGTACAAACATACAAAAAGAGAAAAAATTTCCATACAAAACAAATCATCGGTTTGTCAGCCTAGTTTGCTTGGAGGGTAGCACGTCTGGCTTGTAACCGCTTGGTCGCGGGCTCGATTCCCACCCGGGGCGGATTTTATCCTAAACAGATAAGGTCCGTTGTCGGAACAACTGGTTTTCTCCTATCCGGTTTTCCTTTTATCTTCACTTTCGGGACGATAAGACCTTAGCAGTTACAGTTCCCTCTATCAAACTTGTTTCTTTCATCTGATTGACTATTCAGGCTTCGGTCTTTTGGTCCCGAAATCGAAGAGAGAAGGAAGACAGGATAGGAGCCGTTCCGAGAACGAACATTACCCGTTCAGGATAAAATCCGCCCCGGGAGGAAATTGAACCCGCGGCCTAGCGCTTACAAGGCAGACGCGCTACCAACCTGGTCCCGAAATCGAAGAGAGAAGGAAGACAGGATAGGAGCCGTTCCGAGAACGAACATTACCCGTTCAGGATAAAATCCGCCCCGGGTGGGAATTGAACCCGCGGCCTAGCGCTTACAAGGCAGACGCGCTACCAACCAGGCTAACTAGGCTGGCCTCTCCTGTTTGAAAGATGTGGTCTAGAAATGGACAGTGATGTTTTCGTTCTTTCCTGTTGCAGACAAAATCCTGGTTGTCCTGAATCCAAAGAGTGGCGTGGGGAAAGCCCGAGATATCTTCCAGCAACGAGTAGTCCCGATCTTAACCGATGCTGAGATAGACTACGATGTACACGTTACTAGCTGTCCCAATGATGCCAGGTAAGTCAAGGGACTTTTCAGCAACGAGTAGTCCCGATCTTAACCGATGCTGAGATAGACTACGATGTACACGTTACTAGCTGTCCCAATGATGCCAGGTAAGTCAAGGAACTTTTCAGTCTTCTTCTTCTTCTTCTTCTTCTTCTTCTTCGCCTTTTCCCGTGTACAGACGGGGACGGCGTTTTTCGTCAGCCTTTCAATCAGCCCTGGGGTGATTGCTTTGGGCTGACATTGGGTTTTGGCTACAAAAAATTTACGCGTGGATGCCCTTCGCACTCAACCTTTGCTATATCTTTAGCAAGGGGAATTTCAGACTGGTATCCTCCCTGTTAAAATTCCCCCAGCCAGACCAGTCCCAACCAATAAGCGACTTTTCAGTCCCAACCAATAAGAGACTTTTCAGTCCCAACCAATCTTATTCCTCTCAGTATATCTAAAAGAAGAGTTCAAAATGCCAGCCTAGTTAGCTTGGTTGGTAGCGCGTCTGCTGTAAGCGCCAGGACGCGGATTCGATTTCCGCTCGGGGCGGATTCTATCCTGAACGGATAATGCTCGTTCTCGGAACGGCTGGCTTTCTCCTATCCTGTCTTCCTTCTCTCTTCGATTTCGGGACGATGAGACCCTAGCAGTTACAGTTCCATCTATCAAAACCTCTTTCTTTCTCAAGGAGTTAAAAATGATAACACAATTAAGTAAATTTTATTTAAACAAGTTTAATTCTAAGTTGTTCTGCCAATAAATTATCACAATTTTTTTCAACGCTTTAATGTAATCTATTTTGGACTTTGGACGTTCCCAATAACATAAGCATTCATCTAAAACAAATATGCATGAACTAAAAATAACTAGAAAATCTATTAATAGATTAAAGGAATTAAAGAAATAAAGACCCCAAAGATATGCCGAACCCAATGGAATTGGAACAAAGGCAAAGTGAAAGAAGAAGAAGAAGAAGAAATAAACGCTATTTACACCTCTTCTTCTTCGCCTTTTCCCATGTTCAGATGGGGTCGGCGTTTGTCGTCGGCCTCTCAATCAGCTTTAGAGTGATCGCTTTGAGGCCAACTGGTTTTGGCTAAACAAAATTTTCCGAGTGGGATGCCCTTCGCACTCAACCTTCGCTATTGATATAGCGTGAGGAAATTTGATCTTCTCTATTATTAGGGAATCAAATTCTCAATCAAACAAATGAGGCTTTGTGCCTCCGAAAAGATTCGAACTCATGCTCTACTCCTTAATTTACTTTACTGTGGTACCCATTCAGCCGAAATAACCATTATTCACCTAGATTCTAAAACCATTATTTATCATTTAAACAATAAATAAAATAATGGAGGAGGCACAGTACCTACGTATACGTATCCATGTATACAAACTTCCTATCTCAACAGGTGAAGGGTTAAGGAAGATCTAAACATTCTAAACCAAGTTGGGAGTAGCAAGTAGGTGTCAAAACAGAATATAATCAAATAACAGAAGCCTCAGTAAATAAAAGTATCCATTCATTTAATACAAAGAAGAAGAAAAAATGGAGCTAACACTTTTTTTAGCCGAAAAAAAAAAAAAAAAAAAAAAAAAAAGAACGCGCTCCGAAGTGAAACAAAAAACGCTGCGTAGGAATCAGAGGAAAAGATAAAAAATAAAAGTAAAAATTTCCTGGTGGAGAAAAAACGGGATATGGATATAATTAATACATATCGTTATTGTGTGATTTGTGATATGCATACCTAGTTGACTGTTGCAAAAACTGCAAGCACGCGGTTTTTTTTTTTTTTTTTTTTTTTTTTTTTTTTGAAGGCCGCCTAAATCTATCAACAAATTACCTTACTTTTTTACTACCTTGTAGGAAAAACGGTTTAGGAATGTCGAAAATCATACAATGGACAAAAATGTCCTAATCACTGTTCTGAAACTGAAAGGTCACTTGAAGAATGAACCTTTGCCTGGCTCGTGGAGAAAAAAATCCCCGGTCTTTTTCTTAAGTAGTTTTACCCAAAAATTAAAATTCATATTAGGGAAACTACAATAATGTACCCATTATTATAAAAATAGATGCAATTTTTATTCTAATCTTTCGCTTTCGTACAGCGAGAGTACAACGAGGGGAAGAAAGTGTACATTTTTTTACCCTCCCCGTTTCTGTATTGTTATTAATATTTTTTACAAAATTTTTACCAATTTCACTTCCTATATTGGTTACACACTTTGCTTCCTCACAATCATCTAATCCCTCCTCGAAGGGGAAGAATCCAACTCAATAAATTGTGGTTCTGCGACTAAGTTTAACGCAAGTAATATGTGTTAGTGCATCGTTTCCAGGATAGGTCCTGTGGTCCAAATTCAATTGTTTTTTTTTTTCCAAAATTAAATTGAATATTTTCTCAATCTTGAAAATTGGTTCACAAATGTTCAAGGCTCAACGCGAATATATGTCGTACAGGTTTTTCACTATACTTAACTTACCATGACACCATAATAACAGCAACAGAATGACCAAACGACGTATTCTACCCACCTACCTTGAAGTGCTCCTGTTCAAACC
>NW_007378079.1:16560-40681 GCF_000475195.1 Diaphorina citri | reverse complement strand
GTACCGGAGCTAGTAAAGGGTCCAGGCCTGAGCTCGCCCATGGCGGAGCGTCGGGCCCAGGGGCGAGTTCGTTTAGGGGTGAGACCCAGTGGCGGTACTTTTCGAGGGGCGAGCGATTAGGGGCACCTACGGAGGGGGATCCAGCATGGCGAGACTTGCCCTAAGTTTTGGTTACGTTGGAGTTGCGTTGCGGGGCGAAGAGTTTAAGATGTCATGAAAAATTAGCAAAAAATAATAATAATAAAAAAAAATAATAATGAAAAAAAAAAAAATCGAGGACTTCTTATTTCCCTCAAAATGTCTTAATATTTATGGAGTATGCTTTAAAAAGTAAGGTATGCCATTGAAATATAAAACAGCCCTGATGTAATCTATAGACCTGGCTCGATAGAAACAAAAACCATACTCCTTTGACCAGTGTCTAAAGTGCATCACCTTACAATAGGTACAAAGGATTGTCCTTGCTTTTTCATAGGATAATTCTTCAGGGCACTCTTTTTTTTTTCTCACCTTATCCTGCCTCGGTAGCGTAGTGGTCAAGACGCTCGCCTGGTAAACAGGAGGGCGTGGGTTCGATCCCAGTCGAGGTATGGGATTTTATCCTTCTTTATCTGAAAATTTGACCACATAATAATGGAGCTCTAAGGGTTAGGTGGTAGAAAACGCCTCCGGCGTTAACCTCGCCTAGTGGTTACCTTCTACTCAAGAGTCTATTATTATTATTATTCTTTTACTTCGCCCTTTTCCGCTGTACAGACGGGTTCGGCGTTTTTCTTCAGCCTCTCAATCAGCCCTAGGGTGATTGTAGGGCTGATTGCTTTAGGTTTTGAGTACAAAAATTTTACGAGGCCCTTCGCACTTGACCTTTTTCCTTGATACGACAATTTTACTGGGGGTCTTCGGTCTTCGTTTACACAAGAAATAGAAACTCCCGTTACGAGGAGGTAGTCATGCCTCGCTTAAGAATCGGTCACACCCGGCTAACTCATGACCACTTATTCAAGAGAGATCCTCGACCTGCCTGCGGGTGCGGTGATGCCCTAACCGTGGACTATATTTTCAATTGCCCCAATCACGCTCCTCCCTCCCCTCACCACCAGCCCTTGACAACAACCCTGCCAATATTGATTCGACACTAATGTACATGAAGGCCATTGGCATCTACACTAAGAATACTAAGATCTAGTCACAAACAGGGGTCGGCGCGAACCGCGAACGACACAATAGTGTTAAAGCGCCTAACGAGAAAAAAAAAGAAGCTCCCCTCACCACCAGCCCTTGACAACAACCCTGCCAATATTGATTCGACACTAATGTACATGAAGGCCATTGGCATCTACACTAAGAATACTAAGATCTAGTCACAAACAGGGGTCGGCGCGAACCGCGAACGACACAATAGTGTTAAAGCGCCTAACGAGAAAAAAAAAGAAGAAAAAAAAAGTCCTCGCCCCTATCCCGGCCTGGGTCCATGTCTCCAGCTGCCCCCCAGTCTATGGAAGCAGGTACGTACTCCTATCGGCGCGAACCGCGAACGACACAATAGTGTTAAAGCGCCTAACGAGAAAAAAAAAGAAGAAAAAAAAAGTGAGATTTGATACTGACCTCTCAATAAATCGTCCTTGTATATTATAATTTTCCTACATCTACAACTTGTATTTTCATTTCGCTACACTTCCTTTTTGTACGATTCTTTATTCGCCCTTTTCATCATTACAATGCAAAATAAACCACCTGATAATTTGATCCTCATTGCAAATATTAGAATGTTTGGGATCGTGTTGTAAGAGAACGTAACCCTCACTCGTGTACCCAGCGAGGTTCATGGGAGGGGGGGGGGTCAATGTACCCATATTGTAACTTGCAGTGCACTTACTTACAGAGCGCAGTTCAACGGCCTTGACTCACATCCGAGAGTATTTCACTCACCCAGGCTCGGAGCTAACTCAACTAAATAACACATAATCCTTATGCTTTATGATAAAAAGTAAAAAATCAAAATAGGAACCCACTCGGCCACGGAGGCTTGCTTTATGAATATTTAGGAAATTAGGCTAAAGTATGGCCGCGGAAACAAGTTCCACGGGGAAGGCATATTTTTTTAATTTCGAAGACCAAATACTTAAACTTAAAATCGCACATCATTGCGGATAGATTTGAATTAAAACTAAGTAACCTACTTTTAATTTGTAATGCAATGAACTGGAAAATCATTTCACTGCTTGATGACTGTTTATGATTGAATTAAAACTAAGTAACCTACTTTTAATTTGTAATGCAATGAACTGGAAAATCATTTCACTGCTTGATGACTGTTTATGATTGTTTTGTATTGAAGTTGAAACAAAATACTACCTAGGGTCTGTGGTCCCTGGATTAATAGAATGCATACGATTAACGGTCCTGTCCGCATTGCCTGCACTCTGAAAGTCTGACTTAAACCCCTGAGAAAAAATGTTACTAATGTATACTTAGCTCAAGACCCAGGTTTTGATAGAATTTAAATCTGGGAGGAAAGTAAAGTAAACTTCATGATGGATCAAAATAATCTGATGAATTTAAAATTTTAGAGTCTCTAACATAATATTAGGTCGGTAAGGATTTTACTAAAAGGTAAATTATGAAACCTCTACATGGGATTTTGTTTGCATGTTTGAGAGAGGATGGAAGCAGGTACGTACTCCTATCCTAACCTAACCTCGCCCCTATCCCGGCCTGGGTCCATGCAACAAAATGCTGGCTCTTAAGTTCGTGCTAAGCATAGTCTCAAGGCATTTGATTGGTCAATTTTGACTTGAGACTGATCTAAGAACGATCATTCTTGTTCATAAATACGAGTGTAAGACCCATATTTATGAACAAAATGCTGGCTCTTAAGTTTGTGCTAAGCATAGTCTCAAGGCATATGATTGGTCAATTTTGACTTGAGATTGATCTAAGAACGATCATTCTTGTTCATAAATACGAGTATAAGACTAGCTGAATTCGTTCGCTTCGCTCCGGAATACCGCTAGTTCATCCCGAGGCATGGCCAAACTTGTAGCGAGTATAAGACTAGCTGAATTCGTTCGCTTCGCTCCGGAATACCGCTAGTTCATCCCGAGGCATGGCCAAACTTGTAGAAAAAGTATAGGTATACCTAAAAAACTGATTACACAAAATTCAACTGATTGGCCATAAGGAGTGTGAAAATTAGCTGACTGACCATAAGGCAATATGCAAAACGGCGGTTCACATCGTTTGGCGAAAGAAAATTTCGGAAAAGTCGTACCATTTTCCAGTAGTACAGGAAAAACCACTTTCGGGATCATAAAACTCAACTGATTGGCAATTCTTCCTTCTCTCTTCGATTTCGGGACGATAAGACCATAGCAGTTACAGTTCCCTCTGTCAAACCTCTTAAAAAAAAAAAAAAAAAAGCAATATGTATTTCGTACTGCTTACTTAACAACATTTCACGGAATTTTAGTTTCTAAATATCTCGATATGCGAGATGATAACAATCCGACACTGACAGTACACTATGAAATTTCCCCGTGTGTGCAATTTTATACATCGTATAGTTTATACTCGTATTATATATTCAATGCGTCGGCTATTGCCAAATTGCATTGCTGCCTCTGAGGCACCTTTAAGTCTTGGGCCTCAGTTTTGTCTGTTGAAAACAACATCTTACATACTCATCCACCGTGCTATTTTTTCCTTATTCACAT
The DNA here is from genome assembly GCF_000475195.1 of Diaphorina citri. Taxonomy (NCBI): domain Eukaryota; kingdom Metazoa; phylum Arthropoda; class Insecta; order Hemiptera; family Psyllidae; genus Diaphorina; species Diaphorina citri. The sequence continues at coordinate 36,968 of NW_007378079.1, read as the reverse complement.
TAGTTTCACTGGAATTTAACCGTGTTCACAATTCCAGGCTCACACTAGCAATTCCTTCAGACTAGATATTACTCAACTCACTCAATGAGCTTTACTTCGAAATAGATGTCAATTGCTAGGAGATCAACTCTTGCACGAACAGACTTTAATAGAGTCCCTGTGAAACGTTTGACCCTTTGAAAAGAACCATCCGATTAGGTATATTGTAATGTTAAATTTCTAGTTCTAAACAAAAACAACACCTTGTCAAATGCCACTGACCTCCTTTGCATCTATTTTATCTTTTAGAAGTAAAATTGTGTGTGTCTGACACTATGGGCCGTCAGGTCGTAGCAGAAATACATGCATTCAATAATTATTAGTAGAAGCTAGAACTAAAATTATTGTTCTATTCCAGCAAGCTACGGGCAAATATTCTGTGTAGCTGAAAGAACTCTATGACCAGAGAAGAAATAGTAGAGTTGCAGAGAGGAGAGAGGTATATTCATGTAGTGTCTTCCTTCTCTCTTCGATTTCGGGACGATAAGACCATAGCAGTTACAGTTCCCTCTGTCAAACCTCTTGAAAAAAAAAAAAAAATGCATTTGTATATATATGTTTAGGAATGAAAGGTCGGATTCCTACGTAACGAGTTGTGAAAAATCCCAATCTGAAGTCAAAAGTTCGAAAAAGTGTCTTTAGGGGAGGTTGCTTTTGAATATTGATGTGAAGTCATCAGGTTTGAGAGATGAATCTGTAACTGCTATGGTCTTATCGTCCCGAAATTGAAGACAGAAGGAGGACAAGGCTGGAGTAAGCAAGTACAAACCTTAGTTGTCATCTTGAAATCTGAATGGGAAGTGTTGTGTCTCTTCTCGCCCATCTGATGAGAGGCATACAACGGGATGGGCATGCTACGATACAGACCACACGCATCTAATGTAATAATGATAATAGTGCTTATTTAAACTGCTCGCCTAGGACTGAAAAGTCCCTTTACTAGAGCAGTAGGCTACTACTATTATTGTGGTCAAATTCTCAAATTATATTGAGGATAAAATTGCATACCTCGGCTGGGATTGAACCCACGCCCTCCTGTTTACCAGGCGAGCGCCTTGACCACTACACTACCGAGGTAGTTGTTTCATTGCTACGAAATAAACTGACACCGAATTTTGCTTTCCATTTCAGCAGTACACCTCAGAAGCGATCTCCGAATCAGCGAGTACCGAGAGCGGGCGGTCGGAATTCCGAAGAGAAGAAGAAACTCCAGGAAGCCAAGCTGACGTCCAAACTTCTCAACACGTTGAACAAACATAAGGAACTACTCAAGAAGGATATGCTAAGGAAACGATCTCTGCTGGAAAAGGACTTGCTGTTTTGCATACAGGTAGGCTAAATTCTACCCCTGATAAGTCTTAGGCATCGGTTTCAGGCGTTGAAATTTTCACACGGGGGCACGCTTGGTCCAGTAGTATCGCGCTTGCAGAAGGTCCCGGGTTCGAATCCCACCATCGACAAAAATTTGTACTCGTTTTTTGATTGCAAATATTTCAACGGGTCAAATAAATTGTACAAATAAATTACAAATTACAGGACCCTTATTTTTAAAAAAAAAAAAAAAAAAAAATAGGTACATAGGTCTATAGGGTAACACAAGGAAATTTGTTTGATACATACATTTTATGATTTTATCTTTCGGATAATGATCACTCCGGGTTGGAATCGAATCTGCTACCTAGCGCTTACAAGACAGGCGCTCTACCCTTCAAGCGAACTAAGCTGGACTCAATACTTTTTAAATGGCTTTCTTTTAGGTGTTTCACGGGTTCGGATTTTATCCTAAACAGACAGATAAGGTTCGTTCTTGGAACGGCTGGCTTTCTCCTATCCTGTCCTCCTTCTCTCTTCGATTTAAGACCTTAGCAGTTACAGTTCCCTCTATCAAACCAAAAAAAAATCTTAACCACACTCCCTACGGTTTGTACCACCACGATGGGTTGAGCTTCTACGAATCTACAAAGCCCCTAATAATTTGGTGTTTAATATGTTTCTGATTCTAGCGGGACATAGCCAAGGAGTTGTCCAGTCTACGTCACCCGTCCATTTCTTCGTCCTCCCCCTTTACTCCAGCAGTAGGCTACTACTATTATTGTGGTCAAATTCTCAAATTATATTGAGGATGAAATTCCATACCTTGGCTGTGATTGAACCCAAGTGAATTTTGCTTTCTGTATTTTTATTATACCTACCTAAAAAGGATTTGATTTGATAGAGAGAACTGTAACAACAGAGAGATTATCCCATCAGGATAAAATCCGCCCCGGGCGGGAATCGAACCCGCGGCCTAGCGCTTACAAGGCAGACGCACTACCAACGTACCAACCAAGCTAACTAGGCTGGCAATATCTGTGTTTGAATTTTTATTGAGTGGTTGGGTGTGGAAGATGTAAGTAAAAACTTTGCCAGTATAGGAAGCGAGGGACCAGTGAGAATATGACAGAGGTGGGACCTAGCCTGGCTCTATTATTGTGGTCAAATTCTCAAATTATATTGAGGATAAAATTCCATACCTCGGCTGGGATTGAACCCACGCCCTCCTGTTTATCAGCCGAGCGCCTTTACCACTACACCACCGAGGTAGGTGTAACTAGGTTGATTGCTTTGGACTTTGGGCTGACATTTGGTTTTGGCTGCAAAAAAATACGATTGGATGATAGAACCTACCTTAACCTTTGCTATTTCTTTACAGGTTCTACATATGTTGCGACACATGTCAGGATTGGTTCCACGGCCGGTGTGTCGGTATACTGCAATCTGAAGCCGACAACATTGACGAGTACATCTGTCCGAACTGCAACAACTCCTCGTCCAACCTGGCCAATATGAAGAACCTGACCCCGCGAGATTTCGAGTCCCTGAGGAAGTTGATGAAGCAGATTCAGGCACACAAGAGCGCCTGGCCCTTCATGGAACCCGTCGACCCACATGAGGCCCCCGACTATTATAATGTAGTCAAGGAACCTATGGGTAAGTGATAGATCTGTATGGCTAGGAGACGTTAAACAGAGAGTAGACTAGCGTCTGGCTGTGCGACTATAAACAGTTAGGAGAACAGCCAACCCTAACCAGCCTAGCTAGCTGATATAGTTTCAAAGGGTTCTCTCTGCTTGTAAGGGATAAGCACAAGTCCTCACGATGATTGACTACGGTTCAGGACGAGCCAATTAAACATGGCTAGAGACCATCACCTTGGTGTATGACAGAAAAAAAAGAAGAAGAAGGAAAAAAAAGAAAAGATATCTTTTCGTTATTCTGGCATCACCATTCGGCTACAGCTGAAGCCGCTACAACAACAACCACTATAAATTATGAGATTTTTGTTTTTTTAATTGAATGAGAATGTTTTTTTTTTTAATTTTTTGATCATGTTTGCCAAATTTCATCAAAATCGGACAAATCGTTGGATAGTTATGGTGAAACAAACAGGTAATGAAAGAAAAATCCTCACAATTATAGGAATTTTACGTTAAAAAATGTTTTGCCACATTGTAGCTCATTTGGATCTGCGCTTGTTCTATTTACAGATCTAAAAACTATCGAGCTGCGCATCGCGCAGCAGCGCTACAAGAAGCTGAGCGAGTTCATCGGGGACATGACCAAGATCTTCGACAACTGTCGCTACTACAACCCGCGCGAATCACCCTTCTTCAAGCATGCGCACCAACTAGAGATGTTCTTCGTGCAGAAGGTGAAAATACTGCGCGAGAAACTGGTCGAACTCAAATGATGCGCAGTAAAAATGAAGCGAAGTTCAAATGATGCGCAGTGAAAATGAAGCGAAGTTCAAGGACCAAGATATTCGACAACTGTCGCTACTACAACCCGCGCGAATCACCGTTCTTCAAGCATGCGCACCAACTAGAGATGTTCTTTGTGCAGAAGGTGAAAATACTGCGCGAGAAACTGGTAATAAATATAAAATAAATTTTAAACATGGCCGCCGGGACAGAGGGTTAGAAAAAATGCCCAACACTCCCACGCTATCCATGCTAATTTTACCACTCCAATGCAAAACTGTAGAAACAATATCCCATCTCACCTCGTCCGAGCTCATCTCAACCCGGTACATAACCACAGTTTCATCCGATTATTTTCCGAATGTCCTGTAGGCATTGTAATTTAAATGAGAGTATTCCCACTACACGCGACACGATTTTTTTCCGAACGACAAGTGGGAACGGCCCCAACTAAAGACAAAATTCGTAAGTATACCCTATGGGATAAGTATTCTACTTTATTATAGGGTTTTAGAAATTTGCTAAAGACAAAATTGTGTATAGGTAAGGGACAAAATTGTACGTGGCCTTATGCCGAAATTTTTTGGTGTTTTTTTTTATTTATCTCTTGTATGTACAATGTACAAATTGGATTATTTTGTATATATATTTATTATTATATTTTTCTTTCGTTTCTACATTAAAAGGTATATTTTTCCCCCTCTGTAAATTCCAAAAAGTCGCCTTTAAATGTCTTGAATATTTGCTGTATTTCAGCGTCTTTTTTTTTACTTTCTATTACTAAAGTATTTTACTTCTCAGTCCCATTTGTAAGTGTATTCCCTCTAAATATTTCATCTAATATTATCAATTCACAAATCATAACAAAACTAACCTCAAGGAATGATGATGAAGTTCTTAACAATATTTTAACTCGTAATTTTTAGCTGCTCCACAAGATTTTCGACTAGGGCGGATGTAATTATGTACGTAAACTGTATGATAATCATGTATTCATTAGTGTAATCTTGCTAAGTTATTTATTCAGTAATTTATTTTTCATCTCCAGGTCTCCCGGGACCTATTCCGCAAATAGCTCTGGACTCTCTGCTCCTCAGTTTTTACTCCATTCGTTGTAAATATGTACGTCGTATCTACTATCAATAGTGTCAGTGCTTGGAGTAGCTACATGCTCCTCGGAAATTAAGTGGAGTGCAGAACCGTTTGTGGAATAGGGCCACTGAGGACGTGATCCTGGTAAAAAGACCTTTAATTTGATATATAGGTCGACCAGGTTTGGATAAGTCCTTCTATGGGGACAGAGTGACAGACTGACAGACAGACACCGAAGCGAATACAATAGTCCGTCCCTTATACCTTTTTATTACTATTGTAATAATGAAGGAAGGACGGACTAAAAATGAGGCGAATGCTCTACCCTCCAAGCTAACTAGGTTGGTAAACAATAGAACAGTTGCGTGACGTTTCTAAGTCAAAGAGCAGAAAAAATGAGGACCAATGGAATTTTCCTTTTCCTTCTACGACTTCTAGATCCCGAGATAAATCGATTTAAAAAAATACCGGTAAATCTTGTTTCCGCTCTTCCGTTAGCGTGCTTGCATACTGGCGCTACCTAGCGAGGCAACTGGCTGAAGTAAGTCTGACGTCACACATCTTTGAACTCTTTCATTAGAAAATTGAATTTTCGACCTTTTACAGTTATTTTTTCGGAGTTTTGATCTCAGATTTGGAAATTTTTCACAACTTTTTACGTAGGGCCATTATACTTATTTATCTAAAGATTAAACTTCGCTTCCACATGGTCACAGGTCACAGTCAACATTGCTAGATTGTGAATTGTGACACACCTCTTCTCTAAGTACATAGGTACTTCCTCATCTCAGTTCTAATCTTCTAACGACAACTTAATCGTTATCAGGGAATTTCGACTATCAGCTGGTTTGTTATTGGAATATCCAAGTGCCTATAGTTTTAGTAGTTATCGAAATATCGGAGCGGTTTGTTTGCTATGAGTCACACGCTGGTTTTTACTTTCCTTATCCTATAGGAAGGAAAGTAATCTAATCAGGTCAAATTTTCGATGGTCAGATGTTAGTGCCAAAACACGTTTTGAGGTCCCTAGAGCCAAAATCCAAATTCAGCAATTGGTCCGTGTCTCCTGTCTGTAAACAAAATATCTCGAGAACGGTAAGAGCTAGAGACTTGAAATTTGGTATGTATCTTTCAAATGTGACAAGAATGCGACACACAAAATATCTCGAGAACGGTAAGAGCTAGAGACTTGAAATTTGGTATGTAGCTGTCAAATGTGACAAGGATGCGACACGAAACTCTTGGTTAAGACCGGTGCAACGCTTGGCGCCATTTTACCGCTTTTTTGCGGTTTTCGGTGTAATTTAACAATATCTCGGGAACGGTATAAGCTAAAGACTTAAAATTTGGTATGTAGTTCACAAATGTGACAAGGATGCAACACAAAACAACACGTTTGGTTAAAATAGGTGCTGCGGTTGGCGGTATGTTTGGCGGTTTTCAGCTATACTGACTAAACGGTTAGTAATATTGTAAATGTTACAACAGAACACCCAAATAAGCACCATTTAATAGGATAAGGAAAGTCGTGTGATGTTCACACCAGATTTTTCAAAGATTATCAAATGCATTTCAAGTAGGCCTCTGTGCCTTATGTACCTACCGGTAAACTGGAGATGAAAGACGATCAGAAGCCAGCCTAGTTAGCTTGAAGAGTATCGCTTCTGCCTTGTAAGCGCTAGGCCGCGGATTCCATTCCCGCCCGGGGCGGATTTTATTCTGAACGGATAATGTTCGTTCTCGGAACGGCTGGCTCCATCCTATCCTCTCTTCCTTCTCTCTTCGCTTTCGGGAAGATGAGACCTTAGCAGTTACAGTTCCTATGTAAATCAAATGGATGACGTCAGAGAAAGACCTCGACACTGTGCTTACTCTTAGTGGTAAGATCAACCATAAGTATCTAGTTCAAATCTCTTCACCACATACTACTCTCATGCAGGTAGGTACCTCATTGCTGTTGCTCCAAGCAATTTTAAAAGTGAGAGTTTGAGACTCCATGAGAAACCAATCTCATATAAATACGTGGTTTGGTGATAGTATACTTTCCTATCTGCATATTATGCATAGGTATTATGCAATACTGATTATACTACAATGATTTCTTACCTAGTAACTAGTAATCAGTGGTAAACCAAGAAAGAAATACCTAGTAAGTTGAATTTAGTACAAAAATCTTTTTAAGTAGGTATTTTTTTTTTTTTTTTTTTTTTTTTTTTTTTTTAAGTGAGTCTTTCACCGCCGTTTTTGTTTCGTAGCAATGAAACAACTGCTACATTGGACGCATGTGGTCTGTGTCGTAGCTGTAGTATGCCTCTCATCAGATGGGCGAGAAGAGACACAATACTTCCCATTTAGGTGCTGGGTCAACACGAGAACACCAGAAAGTGACCCGTTGAAATATTTGCAATCGAAAAAAGAATTTTCGTCGATGGTGGGATTCGAACCCGGGACCTTCTGCATGGCAAGCAAGAGCATTACCACTGGGCTAACCTTATGAATGTTAAGTTGAGAGCGAAGAAAGAAATCTGCAGGAAATCACGCTTAGGAAATCCTGCATAGGATATCAACATTGATACTTATTGATAGCGGTACCTATCAAAGCACTATTATTACCTGCCTCGGTGGTGTAGTGGTGGTCAAGGCGCTCGACTGGTAAACAGGAGGGCGTGGGTTCAATCCCAGCCGAGGTATGGAATTTTATCCTCAATATAATTTGAGAATTTGACCACAATAATAGTAGTAGCACTGCTGGAGTAAAGGGACTTTTCAGTCCTATGCGAGCAGTATAAATAAGCACTATTATTATTATTACCTACCAGTACCGCCAGCATTGTTATCGCACATTGAATGCACCAGTTTCCGATCACTGAAGTTATGCGTCTTTTTAATAGAGGGAACTGTAACTGCCAAGGTCATATCGTCCCGAAATCTAAGAGAGAAGGAAGACAGGATAGAAGACATTCAACCGTTCCGAGAACGAACCTTATCTGTTTAGGATATAATCCGCCCCGGGCGGGAATTGAACCCTCGATCAAGCGCTTACAAGACATCCTCCAAGCGAACTAGGCTTCTTGAATAAACCCTGCAATTTCTATAATTATGCTGGTCACACTTATCAGCACGCTAGATGTCTTTCGGTTAATAACTGTTGATCTCTGGGTTAATAACTGTAGCATAAGATTGATCAACTTGGCCAGAACTGTCCAATGTGTGAACTGAGGTCCGCGGTGTCCGCGGACACCACTGGAAGTCACTTGTCCTGTGGCCCGTGATTATGAGAAGTTTTACCAGAGTAGTAAGTTATTCACTAAATCAGAGCTTTCCAATGTGTGGCTTGTGAGCCACCACTGAATGTCATTTTTTTACCCTAGCTAGACGCTGATCTACTCTCTGTTTATAGTCCCTCAGCCAGACTCTATTTACACCAATATAAATTAATTTTAAATATAAATAGTAAATACAAGAGGGGGAAAAAAGAATTTAAAATTAGGAAGAATATAAAAAAAAAATTAACATAACACTAGCCACAAGTTTCTGTCACGAGTCAAATTTTTGTCAGGAGTCTCAAAGATTGTAAGTACCTACATCGATCAATGGGACTTTTCCATTGATCGATACTGTTGTACAATATACTATAGCTTAGTACAGCGGAGAACGGAAAGATCGAGTCTACCAAGTCCTTTCCCCCCCCCCCTTTAATTTTACTCGAGATCCTAAAAAGAAGAGGAGGAAACCTACTAAGCAAAAACCATTTGGTAGATACCTGCCTGGAATAAAAATGTGACAATATTCAAACGAATTTTATCTTACTGAGGCCCGTTACCACTTGTCGTTCGGAAAAAAATCGTGTCGTGCCTAATTGGGAACATTTTCATTTAAATTTAATTTTGCGTACAAAGACATTTTGTGTCGTACGGAAAAAAAAATCGTGCCGTGTGTAGTGGGAACTGGGAACACTTTAATTTAAATTACATTGCCTACAGAACATTCGAGGAAACATCGGATGAAACTCACAAGTGGGTACAGAACTTTTTATTCATCCCTGTGGCCCGTGATCATGAGTTTTTGGAGAACGGAAAGATCGAGTCTACCAAGTCCTTTTTTTCCCCTTTAATTTTACTCAAGATCCTAAAAAGTAGAGGAGGAAACCTACTAAGCAAAAACCATTTGGTAGATACCTGCCTGCAATAAAAATGTGACAATATTAAAACGAATTTTGTCTTACTGAGGCCCGTTACCACTTGTCGTTCGGAAAAAAATCGTGTCGTGCCTAATTGGGAACACTTTCATTTAAATTTAATTTTGCGTACAAAGACATTTTGTGTCGTTCGGAAAAAAAAATCGTGCCGTGTGTAGTGGGAACTGGGAACACTTTCATTTAAATTACATTGCCTACAGAACATTCGAGGAAACATCGGATGAAACTCACAAGTGGGTACAGAACATTAGACAGCTCTCTGAGAGTTATGCTGTTATGAAACCCAAGTCAATCATAACACTGTCATGCAAACCAGCCTTTCCGAGAAGGAACCAGTCTTTCCGAGAAGGAACCAGCCTTTCCGAGAAGGGACCAGCCTTTCCGAGAAGGAACCAGTCTTTCCGAGAAGGAACCTTATCTGTTTAGGAGAAAGTTCGCACCGGGCGGGAATCAAACCAGCAATACCTTCCAACTATTAGGCTGGCTTATGCCCGATCTGAGCACAGAGTGTTTTCAGTTAATCCAGAGTTCAAGAAAAATACTGGCCTGTGTAGGCAAATGGGTGACGTCAAAAAAAACCTTAACACTGTGTTGACTTTCAGTGGTAAGATCGGCCATTAATGTAGGTAATGGTAATGGAAAGTAATCAATGTGCTGTTCGCTGAACTGACCTCAGTGAAGTTTACTCTGCCGCGAAGCGAAAACGAAAAAATAAATAGATTTTGCAGACAAGAGAGAAGCAATCGAAAAAAACTACCCAATTAAAATAAATTAGAAAACTCAGCGAACTGTTCTGGTTAAGAGAAGAGGGTAGAATAGAATAGGATCTAAGTATTCTATAGAATAGAATAGAATCTATTCATCTATTCTAGGATATATAGGTAGAGTTGACTAATTGCGAACAACATGTACGAAAACATGTCAGATAGAAAGAGGTGACTCCAGGTGATTCACTTGGGGAGAGAGAGAAAAACAAAACTACCAGGTTGCATACCTACATACAGGTAACTACCACGGAATTACCAAGAACTTCTCCAGAGTCTACCGAAAGTCAATTTGTACGCAATTAGTATGCAGCCCGCAGCCCTAATGTATGTTAGGTACGCATCAACTAGTATTCATGGAATAAAATTTATGTTGTTTTCATTTGGTCGAGATTTTGATCAATTCGAGGAAATAATAATTATAATATTTTATTAATTATTTATTTTGCCGATGTTTATAGTCGAATGGTCGAATCTGATGAACTCCAGGTTCTTCTTCTTCTTCTTCTCAAGTGGAGGTTCTCAACACGAGACAAATCAACAGGGAAATCGAGGAATTCAAATGGGAAGACTGGATGACAATCGAGGATCCAGAAACAATTTACAGTAAGATAGTAGATAAATTCCAATACATTTATAAAAAGTGTAGTAAGGTGAAAATAAGGACTAGAAAGGATGACATGTTCCCCTGGGTTAACTCAGAGATTAAGAAGGAAATCAGTCTGAAAAACGAGGCACTAAAAAAGTGGAGAAATAACAAAAACAACCTGATTTTTTATGAGGAATACAAAAGAAAAAGAAACTTGGTTACAAATATGATAAAAAAACAGAAACGGGTGTATGTAACTAAAGAACTAAAAAACGCGAAGGGAGACATGAGAAAAACATGGGAGGTAATAAATTCAGTACTCGAGAGGAAACATAGGGAACCAAATGAACTGGTTTTAGCGAGGAACTTTGAAAAAAAGTGGAGAAATAACAAAAACAACCTGATTTTTTATGAGGAATACAAAAGAAAAAGAAACTTGGTTACAAATATGATAAAAAAACAGAAACGGGTGTATGTAACTAAAGAACTAAAAAACGCGAAGGGAGACATGAGAAAAACATGGGAGGTAATAAATTCAGTACTCGAGAGGAAACATAGGGAACCAAATGAACTGGTTTTAGCGAGGAACTTTGAAACCAAAAATTTCGAAACGTTATCTAACGAGTTTAATAAAAAGTTTAAAAACCAGATAAAATCACTGAAGTTAGAGAATAGAGGTCCGAAATTTCAACTGGACATGAAGTATTATACACCCCAAGAAAAAATTACCTCGCTCCATATTCGAACACCCAGAAGGGGAGATATTTTTAAAATCATAAAAGATCTCAGGAAAACCGGCCCAGGGATCGATAAGATTAGACCTATGGATATTAAAACCAACATACACTCCTTATTACCCATTTTAACACATTTGGTGCAGAGGATAATAATAACACAGAAAATGCCCGAAAAACTCAAAATGTCCTCTATTACTCCATTGTACAAGAAAGGAGATGTAAAAAGCTATGGAAATTATCGACCAGTAGGCTCAATGAGTTTCATTGAGAAGATAATAGAAAAATATATTGAGATCTGTTCTAAAAAATATCTACAAGATAACAAAATAATACCTAATCTACAGTACGGATTTCAACCTAAGAAAAGTACTATAACGCTTCTTGAGGACTTTGGGGAAATAATTAATTCAGCAATGGATAAAAGACTTTACGTAGTAATTTTATGGCTAGATCTAACTCGCGCCTTTGAAACTCTGGACCATACGAACATAATTAAAAAGTTCGAAGAGATTGGTTTTAAAAACCCCTTTTTTAAAGATTACTTCGAAGGAAGAACTCAAGTAACGAAAATTGGACAAACATTGAGTGAGAAAATCTCAATAGAAGATGGCCTAGTCACCGGAGGGATAAATAGTCCGGGATGGTTCAATGTATATACGTACGATGTACAGTACCTTAATATAAAATGTCATTTGAAAATGTTCGCTGATGATTCCTGTCTTGTGTCTGTACATAGAAACTTAGAACAAGCTGTAAATAACCTGCAAAGCGACTTTATTAAATTGCAAAAATATTATTACAACAATGATATCTACATTAACCAGGCGAAAACCGAGGCAATGGCAATGGGTGTATCAAAAGAAATAGACAAGAAGAACGAACACAAAATCAAATGTCACACCAGAGATTGCCTGTATCAGGAAACATACAGAGTACAGTGTATGTGCCCGAAGATAAAATATTCGGAAAATTGTAAATACCTTGGAATTAGCATAGATGATTGTTTTAAGATGAAGCCACATGTAAATAATATCACTAAAAAAATAAGAACCGTCAACTATCAACTTCGAAAAGCAAATGTACATAACTTATCATGTTCAACAAAAAAATTGATATATTACGCTCTGGTAGAATCAGTCCTGAGGTACGGAGTAACTTTATACACCTTCGCCCCCCAATACTGTCTCCAACCTTTGGAAAGCATCCAGAGGAAAATAGTAACTTACCTGTTCGGAAGAAATAACTCCTCTCAGTTTCTTACGCCCCAACAACTCGCCAAACTTATCACCATCACCCAGAACTTCACAAACCCCCAATACAGACAAAGAAGAGAAACGTCCTACCAACTTAGACATCAGCCAGAGTTCGTGACGTCTCATCGGTTCAATAATTATGGTGAACGCCTAAAATCTTATGCTGTACCGAAATTGCTGTCAAAATATTGTCAAACTTACCTAGAAGAGACCAACATTACCTTGATAAAAACCAAGTTAATATTACAATTAACAGAGGAACTTGAATAGAAAAAAAGTAAAAATTGTTAGGATACCTATGTATACTTACCTATATACCTACCTATATTTACACAAATTATTGTCAATTTTATTGTACCTATTGTCTATTGTACCTATTTATTTACAAGAGTGAACAAAAAGTAAATTGAAAAAGGAGAATCCATCTCCCTAGAAGTTACACTCAGTTAGCTTAGGAGATGTACTATGTATTGTATATTGTTAAAAATAAAAGTAACATGTTTTCAATTCAATTCAATTCAATTCAATTCTTCTTCTTCTTCTGCCCTTCTACTTCTGCTTCTCCGTCTTCTTCTTCTTCTTCTTCTTCTTCTTCTTCTTCTTCTTCTCCTTCTCCTCCTCCTCCTCCTTCTTCTTCTTCCTTCTCCTCCTCCTCCTTCTTCTTCCTCCTCCTCTTCTTCTTCTTCTTCTCCTTCTTCTCCTCCTCCTCCTTCTCCTCCTCCCCCTCCTCCTCCTTCTTCTTCTTCGTCTTCTTTAGAATAAGCTGGCCAAGATTGGCAAGTTCCATTAACACAAGGCAGACATCTTCTCGTCTCGCTGGGGGGACGTTAAACTGATTATGAATAGCTGGCGTATGAATATGCCAGCTTGTCAATCCACAGACATTAAACATTGGCGATGAGCATACTCTCTGTTCGCGTCTCCTGATGCGTTTAGCGCGTCTGCCGTATGATGTCGCGGTTAGATTAACGCCCGGAGTGGATTTTATCCTCAACAGATAAGGTTCGTTTTCGGAACGGCTGGCTTTCGGGACGATAAGACTAGCAGTTACTTACAGTTCCCTCTGTCAGAAATCTTTTTAAAAAAAGCCCGTCATGCGTTAAAAATCTTAAAAAAAAAAACGGTGATCTGCATGTCAAATGGAAGGAATAGGTATAAAGTCTTCAAGACGGTCTAACTCTAGCTTTTCTGTAACATCCTGTTTTCCAGATTCCTGACAAGGTCGGTCAAAGAGGTGTTAGAATAAATGCTTAAAAAAGTGAAGCTCAATTTTTTCTACAGTTAACGTTGTGGGAAAGTAGAATTCCGAAGAATTCTGTAGTTATTTCTGCTTTATATTAACTAAATGTTTTATTCAATGTTAGAGCATTTTTACGGTTCCTCAAATTTAGAGCATGATTGGGAGAAGATTGGTAATGATCGCACATTGTTAAAGGACCTAAAGCTTATGTATGCTTAACAAATGACATTTCCCCCATTCCGTGTTTTCCTCTTTACTGTACCTATTTTTCGTACTCAAAAATTCCACTTTTAGTGCCGCCTCCCTTTTACTATATGAGTACAAAAGCAATCACCCTAGGGCTGATTGAGAGACTGATGAAAAACGCCGACCCCGTCTGTAAAAGGTGATGAAGAAGGAGAAGGCTTCCTTTTCAGAGGAAGATCGAGCAGAATTTTCAATACAATCTTGCGATCGCTTATACCCAATGAGACACTTGACTCTGAATTTGGTCCACAAGTTTAGAGCAATGGGGTGTGTAAGATGGTAAGATGATTTTTGAAATCAATCTGCGATTGACCGGTTTCTTATGCTGTACCGAAATTGCTGTCAAAATATTGTCAAACTTACCTAGAAGAGACCAACATTACCTTGATAAAAACCAAGTTAATATCTGCCCGGGGGAAGAGTTCACGCCGGTGGAAGCGAGTTCCGTGTATTTTTTACCTCTCTCGACAACCTGAAATTAAATGAAAAAGGGGGGTTAGATGGAAGAGAATGCTCAGAGGTATCTCAGGAGAGGACCTCTCATTTTCAGGTGGCATCGCTCGACTATACTTCCAATGTGCACCAGGCTTAATTTGTTGTAATGAATAATGAATACATATTTCAATCTTCTTCTCCTTCTTTCTTTTCCCTTGTTCAGACGGGGTCGGTACTTTTCGTCAGCCTCTCAATCAGCTCTAGGGTGATTGCTTTGGGCTGACACGAAAATTTTACGAGTACTCAACCTTTGATACTTCTTTACCAAACGAAATTTCAGACTGGTCTACTCCCTGTTTAAAGTTCCCCAGGCAGACTTGTAATGAATATTTCGATAAATAATAAAATAATAATAAATGCCGTTTCTTTGCGTTATTATATCACAACTTTGGTGCTCACTGTAGGATTTTCCAAATATCTCAATAAATAATGGCAATTCTAACCTGATCATCTAGGGTAGTGTAGAATTTAGAAGCGGGCTTGCTTGAGGTTCCATTGGTTTTGATCCCGTTCAGAGCGGTACGACTAGGGGAGGCATCACGGGATTCTACAAGTTCGGCCATGCCTTTTCTACAAGTTTGGCCATGCCTCGGGATGAACTAACGGGATTCCGGAGCGAAGCGACGGAATTCAGATAGTAGATTATACTACCCAGACCTAGGGACTTATCTGCACTGTCTATGGGTCAGAATAGACCACAATACCTACAGTATAGGCCATTAGAAGAATAGAATATAGGCCAATGGAGTCAATGGACCATATGGGACCATCTACCTAGATCTAGTGGCTTATACGGACTATCTCTGGGTCAGAGAAGACCATACTACCTAGAATAATAGGCTATGCCACCTATCGGCTTATCTAGACTGCCTCCTCCTAGTCTGTATCCACTTATTATTTTCTACAAGTTCGGCCATGCCTTTTCTACAAGTTTGGCCATGCCTCGGGATGAACTAACGGGATTCCGGAGCGAAGCGACCGAATTCAGATAGTAGATTATACTACCCAGACCTAGGGACTTATCTGCACTGTCTATGGGTCAGAATAGACCACACTACTTACAGTATAGGCCATTAGAAGAATAGAATATAGGCCAATGGAGTCAATGGACCATATGGGACCATCTACCTAGACCCAGTGGCTTATACGGACTATCTCTGGGTCAGAGAAGACCATACTACCTAGAATAATAGGCTATGCCACCTATTTAACCTAGGGGCTTATCTAGACTGCCTCCTCCTAGTCTGTATCCAGAGAGACATGAGCTGGGTCAGTATCGGCCACAGGACCAGAAACGTCACCAGGGGCACATTATTTCGGATCAGACTCCACGCACTGTTTTCGGACCGCTGCACGGCCAACAGTTTGGACAGCACTTCAAGCCGCTTGATCCGCTCTGAAATGCTGGCCAAATCCGTCTGAATATTGCGGATGTTATCGCTGAGGGAGTCTAGAAGGACGGTTTTGGGCTTGAGAACGCCGGAAGAATTGTGCCCGGGGGAAGAGTTCACGCCGGTGGAAGCGAGTTCCGTGTATTTTTTACCTCTCTCGACAACCTGAAATTAAATGAAAAAGGGGGTTAGGTGGAAGAGAATTCCCAGAGGTATCTCAGGAGAGGACCTCTCATTTTCAGGTGACATCACTCGACTATACTTCCAATGTGCACCTGGCTTAATTTCTTGTAATGAATACATATTTCAATCTTCTTCTCCTTCTTTCTTTTCCCTTGTTCAGACGGGGTCGGCACTTTTCGTCAGCCTCTCAATCAGCTCTAGGGTGATTGCTTTGGGCTGACACGAAAATTTTACGAGTACTCAACCTTTGCTACTTCTTTACCAAACGAAATTTCAGACTGGTCTACTCCCTGTTTCAAGTTCCCCAGCCAGACTAAGCTGGTCTATTTCTTGTTTAAAGTCCCCCAGCCAGACTAAGCTGGTCTATTCCCTGTTTAACGTCCCCCAGCCAGACTTGTAATGAATATTTCAATAAATAATAAAATAATAAATAATAATAAATGCCGTTTCTTTGCGTTATTATATCACAACTTTGGTGCTCACTGTAGGATTTTCCAAATATCTCAATACACAATATTAATAATAAATAATTAAATAATGGCAATTCTAACCTGATCATCTAGGGTAGTGTAGAATTTAGAAGCGGGCTTGCTTGCGGTTCCATTGGTTTTGATCCCGTTCAGAGCGGTACGACTAGGGGAGGCATCACGGGAGACGAGCGGGGACTTTTCATGCGGTGACCCGAGTGGGGATTTGTTGAGCGGGGACCCGGGCTGCGAGCGTACCCGCTCGATCACCGGACCTGAAATATCGAGCCATGAAAAATTAGCAAAAAAAAATAATAATAATAATAATAAAAAATCGAGGACTTCTTATTTCCCTCAAAATGCCTTAATATTTATGGAGTATGCTTTAAAGAGTAAGGTATGCCATTGAAATATAAAACAGCCCTGATGTAATCTATAGACCTGGCTCGATAGAAACAAAAACCATACATACTCCTTTGACCAGAGTCTAAAGTGCATCACCTTACAATAGGTACAAAGGATTGTCCTTGCTTTTTCATAGGATAATTCTTCAGGGCACTCTTTTTTTTCTCACCTAGTATTCTTCTTTTACTTCGCCCTTTTCCCGTGTTCAGACGGGGTCGGCGTTTTTCTTCAGCCTCTCAATCAGCCCTAGGGTGATTGAAGGGCTGATTGCTTTAGGTTTTGAGTACAAAAATTTTACGAGGCCCTTCGCACTTGAACTTTTTCCTTACCTAGTATCATATCTAACTCTTCAGCCGGTACATTCTCATAGAAGGAATCCAGACTTCCCATGAACGTCTCCACGTTATCATTGTAAGCCATAGTTTCCACTATTTTCTTCAGCTCCTCTACATACGCCTCCATGGCTTCTTCTTTGCCCATATTGCCGAGTTTTTTCCACGCATCCCACTTGGCTTTTCGCACCACGTCCCAAAACGATGGCTTTGGCTGCTTGCAGGGGCCCTCGGTAGCCTGAGGAAGTAGAGATAAAGATTTACTGATTAATTATTTATTGTGATATTTACTATTTATTCTATTCAGTTATCAAACAAAGAAGTACTGTTATGAATTAATCAAATCTGGCTGGGGTACTTTAAACAGTGAAGATGCCAATGTCAACATGAAAAATTTGCGACACGTCCTTTTCACGATTTTGCCCAAATGTCCCCAATACACTTGGAGCTAGTCCCTTTTGAGAATAGGCCACGGATCTTTAAGTTTCAATTTTTTATTTTGAAGGAGAAGTATTATTTTTAACTGTTTGAAGTAGGAAATCTGTATCAATTTTTACTAGTTTGAAGTAGAAAGAATTAATTTTCACCTGCTTGAAGTAGGAATAGAAGCGGAGCATCAAGTCGTTGGAAGGCTGGTAGGCGCCATTTTTCGGCAGGTTTCGAATCACATTGACGGCAGCGTGAAATTTTTCCTCGGTTGTCATTTTTGCTGGCGTGGTTTGGTCCTTTGGGCGGGAGTGTGTTTGGGCGGTGGATCTTCACACCCTTCTGTTTTTGGGGTACTCGGTCCGTCTGTCTATGATCTAGAGTTCTGGACTGTTACCTGGACAAAAGTGGAAGTGTTTCAGTGAACTTTTAGAACTTGAAAAGTGGCCTTTCGGATTGGTTCGATCCTTTGTTTCAAGCCCAAAATTATTTAAGAGTTAAAATTAAAAAGAAAAGAAATCACGTGTTCTTTATTTTTGACAAATTTCGACACAAAAACAATAACGGACCTTCATAACTTGTGAATGGTGAAATAAAAAAAAAAATTCTTAAATTGTTACTTCTATGAATAAACGTGTATTTTGTATTTTCACCTGCTTGAAGTAGGAATAGAAGCGGAGCATCAAGTCGTTGGAAGGCTGGTAGGCGCCATTTTTCGGCAGGTTTCGAATCACATTAACAGCAGCGTGAAATTTTTCCTCGGTCGTCATTTTTGCTGGCGTGGTTTGGTCCTTTGGGCGGGCGTGTGTTTGGGCGATGGATCTTCACACCCTTCTGTTTTTGGGGTACTCGGTCCGTCTGTCTATGATCTAGAGTTCTGGACTGTTACCTGGACAAAAGTGGAAGTGTTTCAGTGAACTTTTAGAACTTGAAAAGTGGCCTTTCGGATTGGTTCGATCCTTTGTTTCAAGCCCAAAATTATTTAAGAGTTAAAATTAAAAAAAAAAAAAAAATCACGTGTTCTTTATTTTTGACAAATTTCGACACAAAAACAATAACGGACCTTCATAACTTATGAACGGTGAAATAAAAAAAAAATAAAAAAATTCTTAAATTGTTACTTCTGTGAATAAACGTGTATTTTGTATTCAATTAATCAAGTATACCGACTCGTATGTGTAAAAGTTTACCTTGAACCTTGTTTACATAAATATTTTAATTTTAACGTGGAAATAAGGAAAACCTTGTACACAGGTATTGTAGGAATTTCACCTCTAATGAGATAAGTATACCGACTCGTATGTGTAAAAGTTTACCTTGAACCTTGTTTACATAAATATTTTAATTTTAACGTGGAAATAAGGAAAACCTTGAACACAGGTATTGTAGGAATTTCACCTCTAATCAGATTATATCACCTGTTATCTTGATTTACAATTAACAGCTAGTGAGTTACTACAGGTCAATAACCCTTGTCTATCATTCTCAATTCAAATGATAGTATGTATTTTCCAACCAACTGTTTACAAGATTTTTTTTTTTTTTTTTCTAAAAAAAAGTTTGACTTGACAGAGTCTTATCGTCCCGTCCCGAAATCGAAGAGAGAAGGAAGACAGGATAGGAGAAAGCCAGCCGTTCCGAGAACGAACCTCAGGATAAAATCCGCCCCGGGCGGGAAACAAACCTGTGGCCTGGTCACAAATGTTATGTACAATTTTATTATTCTTCTTCACATTTTTTGGTAGTATAATTAATTATGTAGTAGGTTCATTTTTTTTCCTTACCAGTAAAATATCTATTTCTTTATTTACATAACTCTTTCCTTCCTCCGTCCTTATTTGTAAAAACTTCTACTAAAAAAAATCAAAGTATTAAAAAAAAAACACGTAATGAAATTACACACAAACCACACGATAAAAATAAATAAACTACTAACAAAATATTTTTTTAAAAAAAGTCCGAAAAAAATCTCACCAAAAAACACCTGGTAAAAAACCAACCTATTGAACTAAGAACAGATAATATTGATGTAGATTTCAAACTGGTAGCCCCCAAGCTATAGGTTCTTCTCTCTCTCTAGTATGCTTAAACCATAACAAGTATTCTATACGTGCTTGAACTTAAAAACTATACATTCACTTTTTTGCTGCCGGTTTCTGTGTATACAGGTAGGACAAGATGCACATAATACACCACAATACAGGGTGTTAAAAACATTCTAAAAATAATAATAATACTAATGGTAATAAAAATAATAATAACTGATATAGTGTAAGGGAAATAAGCCTGAATGGTTAGTCCAATTTTAATGAAAAGTAACAACAAAAGTAAGGACAAATAATTTTTGGTTATTAAAAAGAGAGAAAAAAAAATGTATCTATAAAATATGTACCTACATAAATGGTACCTAAATCGATGAGAATTTAGGTATAAGTACCTGTAAGTAACCTCTACCTCTATCTGGCCAAACCTGATTTTGAGGCTTGGTTCTAACAATAGAAATTGCTGGAAATTTCAATTATTTCCACGCCATATTAATAATAAACTTAATTACCGAACAACCTACTAAGGTCGAAAAATTGGTAGAGCACCAAAAAAAAAATCTGGTGTGAACATCACACGACTTTCTATTACATTTGCGGAATACGTATTTGAAAAAAAAAGAAATAAAAAAAAAAATGAAAATTTTTCCAAGTCCCGAGCCTGAGCCGCCTACGGCGGCCGATTTTTGGTCGAAAATTTCCTATCTTAAAATACTCCCCGTGTAATGAGGGATCATTAAAAAGTGTCCAAAAATTGAACTTTTTTTTT
>NW_007378079.1:0-15380 GCF_000475195.1 Diaphorina citri | reverse complement strand
AAAAACCCACAGGTAAAATCAAAAAAAAAAAAAAATCTTTTTAGCCCCCTTTTCTCCCTAAATGGGTGGGGTTTTTTTTTTTTTTTTTTTTTTTTTTGTACCTACTTTTACTAACAATATATTTCAGGGTATAATTATGTCGCCTTGTTTTTCCCCAGGATTTCAAAAACTCGACAAAAAATAGCCTAGATACCAATTAAATACCTATGTAGGTATGTACCTACTTGGTACCAATGATGATACCTACCTACTTACCTTGTCTGCCACATTGAAAAAACTCCCTAAACAAATAAAACTTATTGAAAAAAAAAAAAAAAAAATACACACACGGACGAACCTATGAGATATTATTACCTACCACAAATGAGTTATTATTCAAGTTCAACTGCAATCATATATAATGTAGGTAAACATACATAGGTAACTGTGTACCTGTTTACCTACTGTGGTAACATAAATAGGTAACATACATACATAGGTACTTATGATCACGTATCAATGTAGATGTACGTAAGTAGGAAAGTAGGTAACAGCTTGGAGGTATATACCTAGGTACTTTGTGAATACTTTACCTCTCCCCTCCCTCTACAGTAGGTAATAAATGAGTTTTATTTGACAGTATGATCACGTATCAATGTAGATGTACGTAAGTAGGAAAGTAGGTAACAGCTTGGAGGTATATACCTAGGTACTTTGTGAATACTTTAATTACCTCTCCCCTCCCTCTACAGTAGGTAATAAATGAGTTTTATTTGACAGTTATAGGTACGGTAATTTTTGGTAATTTATTTGTTGTTCCATAATACAAATACAATTGCTTAGAACATTAAAACAAATAATTAAAAATTAAAAAAAAAGAGAGAATTTATTTGTTGTTCCATAATACAAATACAATTGCTTAGAACATTAAAACAAATAATTAAAAATTAAAAAAAAAGAGAGAAAGTAAAGTAATAAAATTACAATAGGTAACTTGGAAAAATTGTTCCAAAGCTAACTTGGTTAAGAGGTGTGATAGAGGGAACTGTAACAATGGAAGAACGGAAGTTCAAATCAATGAGATAACGAACAGGAGAGGAGAAAGCCAGCTGTTCCAAGAACAAACCTTATCTGTTGGATATATTTTGCCCCAGGTGGGAGTCAAACTCATGACCTAGTGGTTACAAGCCAGATATGGTTCCCCCCTAGACTGGCAGTCTGTGTTATGGAACAAATAATAATATGAACGTATGTTACAATATGACCATTTATACGATTAATAATAATAATATGGCCAGCCTATGTGCTTGCTTAATTAATAGGAGAATTTGAATGGTGAAACAGAATTTTGAAAAAATGGCGCATAATCACTAACGGTCGATTAGTCTGATGAACCATATTGTTTGTGTTGGTGAAATCCACCACTGGTCTATAAAACAACTCGAGCAAATAGTTCTCAAGTAATGATAATAATAATGTTTTCTGATGATAGGTTGACTGTAAACAACTTGGCTTAGGTCATCTCTTGATTGGTGTGGTTCATATCAAATCATTCCTCGGTTTATGATTGTTTCTAGGCCTTGTTTATCTTATACTGAATATTGGTTCTGACATGGGAATTAAAATACTTTACTTTTAACTCTTTATTTTCCTAATGGGAATTCTTTAGAAATTATTGAACTGTTCATTCTTGAACAAACAGATGTCTCTTTTTCTTTTTATTTCATCATAATAGTTTGTCAAATTTTGCCTAAGGGATCCCTGAAGTTGAGCAACTTTGTGCTTTTCCCAGCCCCACTTGGGCTAGGTGAGTTTAATGTGAGGAACTTTTCCTGTTTTGGGAATGATTTTTTCTTAAAAAATAATTATGATGTCTGGCAACCCTAGTTACACAACCTGTGTGTCCTTACACTACTCCTATGCAGGAGAGATTGATAACCTTAGCTTGAAAAGGAGAACCAAATAGGTAGTATAAATAACCTTAGCCACTTACTTCATGCATCTCAGATCTTCAATCTTGATGTTTCATGGATGATTGATAACGGAGATTACAGAGGTTGGAGTTATTTCTCAACGGTTCTAAGGTCTTGAAACATTCTCTTCAGCTTGTAAAGGACTTCTTGACTTGGGATGTAATTTTTCAGTTTTACTCACAGGTCAAGGCACTAAAAGCGTTCGCTATTTCACTCAAATTAGCTATAATTGGATATTTATTCCTTTATTTTTATTACTAGAATCCTTATTAATAATAATAATAATAATAATAATAATAATAATAATAATAATAATAATAATAACTGATATAGTGTAAGGGAAATAAGCCTGAATGGTTAGTCCAATTTTAATGAAAAGTAACAATAAAAGTAAGGACAAATAATTTTTGGTTATTACTTGAGTCACTTTAGTCCCCATTGTCCTATCAGGGTATTTGTAGGGTCTGTCACATATTTTTATTTATTTATTTATTTTTTTTTTTTTCAAGAAATACAGAATACTTGGTGATTTATACTGTGACAGACCTAAAGTCTCAAGACCTAGGTCCCTCAAGACAGTCTGACAGACCTGGGTCTCAAAATTTTTCAACACCACTGTGATTGGCAGGCATAAAATTTTTCTTAAAATGACTTTTTGAATCATTCTGTATACGAAGTAGCTAAGCAGTCAAAGCACACACTAGCTATTAAGAACTAAGAGTGAGGAAGAGATTTTTCAACACCACTGTGATTGGCAGGCATAAAATTTTTCTTAAAATGACTTTTTGAATCATTCTGTATACGAAGTAGCTAAGCAGTCGAAGCACACACTAGCTATTAAGAGTTAAGAGTGAGGAAGAGTTCACGCTGTATGCAATTTAACTCTGGAACCATGTAGGCTTCGAGTTCAGTGGAGAGAGGTAGAGAGGCAATGTGTTGCAACCTCTTTGGTCTGTATGATTGTGGTTCTTATACTATGTGGTCCACAAAACACCTAAGTCCATGAGACATCTAAATTTAGTCTGCAATACTTTTTATATGTAGTTTGTAGATTGTAGGAAGATTGTTAATATTATGTTAAGGTGGTCTCTTCATGATCCCTTGTGTGCCCCGTCCATTTTAGTTTAGGACTTGAGACAAAAATAAGCATTTTTCTGTCAGCTCATAATAGGTAACATAACATTGAAAGTAAAGTAATAAAATTACAATAGGTAACTTGGAAAAAATGTTCCAAAGCTAACTTGGTTAAGAGGTTTGATAGAGGGAACTGTAACAATGGAAGAACGGAAGTTCAAATCAATGAGATAACAAACAGGAGAGGAGAAAGCCAGCTGTTCCAAGAACAAACCTTATCTGTTGGATAAATTTTGCCCCAGGTGGGAGTCAAACTCATCACCTAGTGGTTACAAGCCAGATATGGTTCCCCCCTAGACTGGCAGTCTTTGTTATGGAACGAACTTGGAGGTAGCAAGCATGCTACTTAAAAAATGTTAAGAACCTCTGTAGCCGATTTCACCAAACTTCAATCAAGCCTTAATTGAATCATTAAGCACTGATGGGGAATTAAAGTTGAAAATTGCATTTCACCAACCTCCGTTAAGACATTTCTCCCATCAATTCACCCTAATAATTTAGATAGGAAATTCTCTCATAAGATGTCCTAACGGATGATTTTTTGTGTTTGTTTACTTTTTTTGGGATTTTTTTTTCTTCAGTTTTTCGTTTTTCAGAATTTCCGGTTCCAGATTTTCTATTTTCTGAAAGAGTTTTGCATGATAGGAAATTCTCTCATAAGATGTCCTAACGGATGATTTTTTGTGTTTGTTTACTTTTTTAGGGATTTTTTTTCTTCAGTTTTTCGTTTTTCAGAATTTCCGGTTCCAGGTTTTCTATTTTCTGAAAGAGTTTTGCTTTTTTTTTAATAGTTTCTTTTTCTATTTTCTGAAAGAAAGCATTTTGCTGTTTTTTAATTTGAAGACTTTGATCTAAGCTGATTTTCAATACTGTTTAATTACCTACAATGGCTGAAAACTTTGATTCTGAAATTGAGGCCATTGAGTTCCTTGAAGATTTCCAGAGAAATGAGCATCAGTGGTACCGATACAAAGAAAGAGGAGAGATTGATTAAAAGTGCTAGAAACCAAATTCTGTCCCTGAATCTATCCGTAAAAATGGGATCTGAAATTTTAGAATAGGTACCAACATGCAAATACCTGGGTGTGAGTCTTGATTAAAAGTGCTAGAAACCAAATTCTGTCCCTGAATCTATCCGTAAAAATGGGATCTGAAATTTTAGAATAGGTATAAACATGCAAATACCTGACCCGATTTTGAAAATTTGGACCGATTGCAATACTTTCATTACTAGTATAGCTCCGCTATACTGTAGTAATAGAAAGTAAAAATATTATAAATGAACTCCCCATCCGTGGCACAAGCTCTGCTTATACGGATGGGTATACCATTCATATGAAAAATGTATGTTCTGAGTACTTCTGAGTTTTTTTGTCAATCAAATATAAATGGAAACTTATTAAAGAAAAAAAAAAATGTTAAGATTTTTTTGCAAACATTTTACTTTGGACTTGCCTGTTCGTTCAAGCTCTGCTTATACGGATGGGTATACCATTTATATGAAAAATGTATGTTCTGAGTTTTTTTGTCAATCAAATATAAATGGAAACTTATTAAAGAAAAAAAAAAAATGTTAAGATTTTTTTGCAAACATTTTACTTTGGACTTGCCTGTTCGTCCCATTCCAAATTTCGCTAAGTACCCACATACCTTGATGGATAGGGTACATAAAGATACCTACATCTCAATTAAGAACATTAATTTTTCTGACTGCAATAAGTTGCGTGATTATTTATCCAGTATGAACTTTTCCAAGTCACCGTTGAATATCAATTCCATACCCGGTGAATTAATCATGGGCATGATACACCCTAGGAATGTATCACATGGATACTTAGATGGAGGTAGGTACCCTACTTGAAGATTCTGATTCATAGACAGATTGGTACCTAACTACCTATTACCTACCTATCTAATATAAGTAATATATAATACTTAATATTAGCCTATTAGTCGGTAATAGAGAGGTAGGTATCTAGTATTAACCGCATATCGGTATGTAACGATAGATAATTTGTTTTACTGCTAGATAAATATAGATATCCAACAATAACTAATTATTGTTAACTTTGATAAACAGGGAAGTTCAAATGCCATATTGCCATGGCGCCATACTATTTTGCCATATTTTAACAAAATTTGGAAAAATGCCATAAAAAGCCTAAAAATACTTACTTTTTTGCTTGTATTGAGCATTTTTGGGTAAAATATAAAACTTTTAAGAACAAAGAAAAAAATTGCAAAAAAAAAGTACTAAAAGAGAGCCGTATTTAAATAGTGGTTATGCATTTGGGAAAACATTTAGCATGAAAGGTTGATTCCCATGTAAAAAGTTCTCAAAAATCCAAATCTGAAGTCAAAACATTTTGCTTATTTTGCCATGTTTTGAACAAATAAATGCCATATTTTCCCAAAATAAGTGCCATATTGCCATGTTTATTAGTGCCATATTTTGGAAAAAATAAGTGCCATATTCTGAACTTCTCTGCTGATAAATGATCTTAGATATATCTAATTATTGTTAACTGCCAAGTACAATAAAGATAAGAATGTTGTAATTGGTTCCAGATACAAATGACAGGTTATGGATTATGACTAACTTTATTGT
Organism: Diaphorina citri; assembly: GCF_000475195.1. Taxonomy (NCBI): domain Eukaryota; kingdom Metazoa; phylum Arthropoda; class Insecta; order Hemiptera; family Psyllidae; genus Diaphorina; species Diaphorina citri. The sequence goes on along the minus strand of NW_007378079.1, from coordinate 9,686 downwards.
TAACTGCCAAGTACAATAAAGATAAGAATGTTGTAATTGGTTCCAGATACAAATGACAGGTTATGGATTATGACTAACTTCAAAATTGCAGACAGTCCATCCTAAGACGTAGGTATTATACAGAGAGTATACTTGCCTTACCTCGATCGTGTCTACCTTGTAAGCGCTAGGTCGCGGGTTCGATTCCCGCGCGGCGGCGGATTTTATCCTCACAGCAGATAAGGTTCGTTCTCGGAACGACTGGTTTCTCTTATTTTGTCTTCCTTCCTCTTCGACTTCGGGACGATTTCGGGATACAAAGATACCCATCTTTGTAAACTATCCTAATTACTAAGGATATTTGTGTCAAATAAATAAATAAGACCTTGTAGCAGTTACAGTTCCCTCTATCAATCAAACCTCTTGGGGGGGAAAAAAAAAACAAACAAAGTAAACAAATAATTAAAAATAAAACTAAGGATATTTGTGTCAAATAAATAAATAAGACCTTGTAGCAGTTACAGTTCCCTCTATCAATCAAACCTCTTGGGGGGGAAAAAAACAAACAAACAAAGTAAACAAATAATTAAAAATAAATAAGACCCACTATGAATCAAAAGTTCCCACAGTCCATAGGTAGACAAAAGTTCCCATAGGTAGATAGATGATACAACAGGAACTGTTCTGAGACGCAAGTTATAATCAATCAGTTGGGGATAATTAAAAATAAATAAGACCCACTATGAATCAAAAGTTCCCACAGTCCATAGGTAGACAAAAGTTCCCATAGGTAGATAGATGATAGGTACAACAGGAACTGTTCTGAGACGCAAGTTATAATCAACCAGTTGGGAAATTGACGGTAGTTTTTTTCCGGTTGCTAAGTAGGTACATATTTGTAAGCAGGTAGACAGATAGGTTCCTAACTATCTACCTTACAATGAACTATAACTAGGTATACATTGTATAAGTATACGATATGAATAGGTACTGAATAATCTGAGTAGGTACCTACCTTACAATCGAATATGCATATGAATAAATTAATGTTATGTACCTATAGGTAGTTAAGATAGTATATTTACCTACCTATTACCTATCTTACAATCAGATGTAGGTACCTATACCTATACTGTTGTTGTGTAGGCAGTTATAGTGTGTCCTGTAGTTTTTTTCCGGTTGCTAAGTAGGTACATATTTGTAAGCAGGTAGACAGATAGGTTCCTAACTATCTACCTTACAATGAACTATAGCTAGGTATACATTGTATAAGTATACGATATGAATAGGTACTGAATAATCTGAGTAGCTACCTACCTTACAATCAAATATGCATATGAATAAATTAATGTTATGTACCTATAGTTAAGATAGTATATTTACCTACCTATTACCTATCTTACAATCAGATGTAGGTATCTATACCTATACTGTATACTGTTGTTGTGTAGGCAGTTATAGTGTGTCCTGATCAATGTGACAGCAAAAAAATAGGCATGGTTGCCAAACATGTCACATGTGCAATGGTAGAGAATCTTTAAAAGGGGAAGGTATATTGCACAGTGCTTCCTCCGACAGTGAAACAAAGTCAGGTTAGGCGATATCTACCTTACCTGTTCTGGAATCCAACCTCTGAACTTAGAGCTACCTCTGCATTTTAAAAGAGAGAGAGTTTATCAAAAATAGACCTTTACAATAGATGTAAAAAAAATAACTTATACTCTAGGTATAAGTTATTTCTTTTACATCTATTGTTATGGAACTTCACAAAGTTACTGAGTCTTCCATCATGATATAGACCAGGGGTTCTCAACCTTTTAGTAAACACGTACCACTTGAAATTTTCAGAGATTTTGACGTACCACCTTCTTTTTATATATAATAATAATAATAATGAAAAATTACATTTGGTCATGTTTAGGAAAATGAAAATGCATACTGCAAACTGTATGTAATGCATGTATGTACATTGTACATAGAATTTACTTAGATACAAAATGAAATTGTACATTAAAAACAATCTTAAATTAGTACATTGAACAGTCACGTGGGATGCTGGTGTGGCTAGCAAGGTGGAGATTGCAAGATCGAGACCCACTTATGACATTTTTTTTAATGATGTTTCTTGATTCGTTCAATAATAAAATAACGATTTTTTTAGTTTCTTATCAATTATTTTGATTAATTATAGTCTTAAAACCCCACCATTCAACATTTTTTAATGTTATTATTAATATATGACTGCGTACCACCTAAAATGTATCCGCGTACCACCAGTGGTACGCGTACCACCGGTTGAGAACCTCTGATTTAGAGTAATGTGCCAATCTTTTCCTTTTCTTGTATTCGGCTTTTACTTGTAACAAAAAAAATTGCACACTTTTTTTTTAAGGGAACTATCCATCTAAATATTTATTTTATTTATATATTTCAAAAAGTAAAAGTAGATGGTAAAAAAGCTTTCAGGTTTTTTGATTTTCATTGAAAAGTATTGTTAGGATTATATCATCATCAAATCTTAAAGTCGTTCCAGAAATGGGTCGACTGTTCCTCAGGGGTAACTGGAAGCAGTATACAGGGCGTGAAGACCCCGAGAAGCCTGAGCAACCTGGCTGGTCATATAACTATAACTCAAATCTTAAGTCGTTCCAGAAATGGGTCGACTGTTCCTCAGGGGTAACTGGAAGCAGTATACAGGGCGTGAAGACCCCGAGAAGCCCGAGCAACCTGGCTGGTTATATAGATAACTATAGACTTGATTCGTTCAATAATAAAATAACGATTTTTTTAGTTTCTTATCAATTATTTTGATTAATTATAGTCTTAAAACCCCACCATTCAATATTTTTTATTGTTATTATTAATATATGACTGCGTACCACCTAATATGTATCCGCGTACCACTAGTGGTACGCGTACCACCGGTTGAGAACCTCTGATATAGACCTTTATCTCAATTGCAACAATGTAAGGATTTCCTGCAATCTGATTGGTTCCTTCATTTTGGGTTGATGACTCATTGCTGTCACATTGATCTGGATGAACTATAGTTGGTTACCTACTTTTCATACACTGCAGTACTATGTATAGTGGGTTAGCTGGGTACCTACTTGTTCAGAAGTCACGTCAATGGAAAATTGCTACGAAAAAGAGCTGTCACAAATGATCAGTATTATTATAGGGTTAGCTTAACAGCAAAAAAGAGCTCTCTCAATTTTTTACTGTACGTACTATTTACTCATAGGTACCTATGTGTTTACTGTAGGTATCTATCAATCAATAGGTATAATTATCTAGTTGCTTTGCTGATATTGGCGTTACATTAATTAGACTTACTTTATCATGGACACTCGTTGCTTTAAGTTGAAAGTCCAGAAGAGGTTAGGTAGTAGTAGTAATAATAATAGTGCTTATTTATACTGCTCGCATAGGACTGAAAAGTCCCTTTACTCCAGCAGTAGGCTACTACTATTATTGTGGTCAAATTCTCAAATTATATTGAGGATAAAATTCCATACCTCGGTTGGGATTGAACCCACGCCCTCCTGTTTACCAGGCGAGTGCCTTGACCACTACACCACCAAGGTAGGATAACTGATAAGTACCTAACTGCAGTAGCACGTTTACTAACAATGGGTTTCCATTAAGATCAAATTGTCTGTCGGTTATGCGAAGAGTGTGAAGAGACGGCAGACGGCTACTCATGTCATCCTTGAATGTAATAACTCCCTACTACCATGGAGACTTACTGTAATGTTAGTTAATCCGGTAATTGTGCAGAAGTCACGTCTGTGGAAAAGAAAAGCTCCTTTCGCGATTATGTTTTTTGGGACCAGCTCGTTTTTTGTTTTAAAAACAGATAAACAAAATACAGTCGAACCTGGATAAACGAGAATCCAAGGGACCAGCTCATTTTTTCGTTTAAGTGGTTTAATACAACATTTTCTCGTTTATAAAGGTTTAGCAAAGTGGAAGAGCAAACTGATGAAAGCATGACAAATTTAAAAAACAACAATTTTCTCGTTTATAAAAGCAAAGGGAAGAGCAAACTGATGAAAGCATGACAAATTTAAACAAGTTAAGAACAAATTCTGATTTATAGAGGTACCTAATTTTAAAGTTAAAAAACGCGTCCCGATTTTTTTCTGAGACAAAAACGGAAATTCGGGACAAAACGCCCCAAAATGAAAAACTGAACGGGACGCCGGGACTGTCCCGGCCAATTCGGGACGTTTGGAAAGCCTACCTATAATAACACTAATCACTGCTCTAATTGTGAAAACTCCTTCTTGCGTTTAACCTTAACCCTATAATAACACTAATCACTGCTCTAATTGTGAAAACTCCTTCTTGCGTTTAACCTAACCCTATAATAAATGCCGATTCGGGACGCGAATCCGCGAACATAATTGCCAAATCCGCGAACATAATCGCAAAATCCGCGAACAAAATTGCCAAATCCGCGACCATAATCGCCAAATCCGCGAATGTGATCAGTGTTAGGTTAGGGTTAGGTTAAACGCACAAATGAGCAGTGATCAGTGTTAGGTTAGGGTTAGGTTAAACGCACAAATGAGCAGTGATCAGTGTTAGGTTAGGGTTAGGTTAAACGCACAAATGAGCAGTGATCAGTGTTAGGTTAGGGTTAGGTTAAACGCACAAATGAGCAGTGATCAGTGTTAGGTTAGGGTTAGGTTAAACGCACAAATGAGCAGTGATCAGTGTTAGGTTAGGGTTAGGTTAAACGCACAAATGAGCAGTGATCAGTGTTAGGTTAGGGTTAGGTTAAACGCACAAATGAGCAGTGATCAGTGTTAGGTTAGGGTTAGGTTAAACGCACAAATGAGCAGTGATCAGTGTTAGGTTAGGGTTAGGTTAAACGCACAAATGAGCAGTGATCAGTGTTAGGTTAGGGTTAGGTTAAACGCACAAATGAGCAGTGATCAGTGTTAGGTTAGGGTTAGGTTAAACGCACAAATGAGCAGTGATCAGTGTTAGGTTAGGGTTAGGTTAAACGCACAAATGAGCAGTGATCAGTGTTAGGTTAGGGTTAGGTTAAACGCACAAATGAGCAGTGATCAGTGTTAGGTTAGGGTTAGGTTAAACGCACAAATGAGCAGTGACCGGTGTTAGGTTAGGGTTAGGTTAAACGCACAAATGAGCAGTGACCGGTGTTAGGTTAGGGTTAGGTTAAACGCACAAATGAGCAGTGACCGGTGTTAGGTTAGGGTTAGGTTAAACGCACAAATGAGCAGTGACCGGTGTTAGGTTAGGGTTAGGTTAAACGCACAAATGAGCAGTGACCGGTGTTAGGTTAGGGTTAGGTTAAACGCACAAATGAGCAGTGACCGGTGTTAGGTTAGGGTTAGGTTAAACGCACAAATGAGCAGTGACCGGTGTTAGGTTAGGGTTAGGTTAAACGCACAAATGAGCAGTGATCAGTGTTATTGTAGGGTTAGGTTGAACGCAAAAAGGAACTTTCACAAATGAGCAGTGACCGGTGTTAGGTTAGGGTTAGGTTAAACGCACAAATGAGCAGTGACCAGTGTTATTGTAGGGTTAGGTTGAACGCAAAAAGGAACTTTCACAAATGAATTGAAAAAAAAAGTGAAAGTGAATGAAACAAAAATGTGCAGTTTCTAAAATATCGTGAATTTTCAGTAACAAATACAAAATATTCAAGTGAGATTAACAAAAAATGAGTTTTCTTTTTTCCTTTAACTGTGTTACAACATGTCGTTCGCGCCGGTCAAAACTACATCTAGAACACTCTTAAAGTAGGCACCCACCTAGTTGAATAAATCTAAAATATGGTTGAATAAATAACATTAATATTGTTAATAAAAAAAAAAACTTATTAATAGAATTAATATAAGTGTACCACTGTACCTATGTCAGGGAGATCAGTTAGATATTTAACTGATAGTTCCAAGGCCAGAGCAGGGATTTTAATTTGATGTCTTTAAGTACTAAATAGGCACCCACCTAGTTGAATAAATCTAAAATATGGTTGAATAAATAACATTAATATTGTTAATAAAAAAAAAAAAAACTTATTAATAGAATTAATAAGTGTACCTATGTCAGGGAGATCAGTTAGATATTTAACTGATAGTTCCAAGGCCAGAGCAGAGATTTTAATTTAATGTCCGTTAAATTAAAATCACTTCCAGGGCGTTGGCCTACCTTACCAACTGCTTATAGTATGAATTTATTTATGAAACAGGGCCCAAAATATCGATAGTATCAAAGAGCACCGCAACCGACAAGAGCGCTAGAGTCGATTACGTAAATTATATTTTTTTTTTCATGCCTCGTAGATATCCAGTAAAATAAGTACTAAATAGGCACCCACCTAGTTGAATAAATCTAAAATATGGTTGAATAAATAACATTAATATTGTTAATAAAAAAAAACTTATTAATAGAATTAATAAGTGTACCACTGTACCTATGTCAGGGAGATCAGTTAGATATTTAACTGATAGTTCCAAGGCCAGAGCAAGGATTTTAATTTAATGTCTGTTAAATTAAAATCACTTCCAGGGCGTTGGCCTACTTTACCAACTGCTCTAATAAATCTCATTCAGCCTGAGTGGGGCCGGGAAAGGCCAATATCACGTCGTGAGAGTAGGTCCCAGACGGTCACCCGTCCAATTACTAACCACGCTCGACGTTGCTTAACTTTCATGGACCAAAAGTACTAAGATTTTTTGAATTTCGCGATCCGCGGTCGTTTTGAGTGATTTAGTATAATTTTTCAATTTTTAGTATAATTTTAGCACGAATCTAGTATAATTTCACTGAAGCCATCTGACAACACTGTCTTCGAGCTCAGTTAGGAACCAGCCTAACTCCATACACAAAAAGCTGGGTCCGATGCTTAGGCGTAGGGACAAACAGCCCTAAAGGGTAGGATAAGCTTCTACGAATCTTAAGGGACAAAAAACGGAAATTCGGGACAAAACGCCCCAAAATGAAAAACTGAACGGGACGCCGGGACTGTCCCGGCCAATTCGGGACGTTTAGCAAGCCTACCTATAATAACACTAATCACTGCTCTCATTGTGAAAACTCCTTCTTGCGTTTTACGTAACCCTATAATAACACTAATCACTGCTCTAATTGTGAAAACTCCTTCTTGCGTTTAACCTAACCCTATAATAACACTGGGTCACTGCTCCTTTGTGCCAGTTCCTTTGGTAGCAATATTCCACGGACGTGACTTCTGCACAAGTACCGTTCATCCTCTACAAGACATCCATGGGCAATACCTAACGAACAAGTTATTGAAGATCGCTCGGATCTTCGAGCTCAGTTAGGAACCAGCCTAACTCCATACACAAAAAGCTCTCTCCGATGCTTAGGCGTAGGGGCAAACAGCCCTAAAGGGTAGGATAAGCTTCTACGAATCTCAAGTTTATTTATTTATTTACGGGACTAACCCTTTATACAAAAATGACAATAGAAAAAAATACACTAAAACTAAACAAACACAAACAACAATCAAATACAGTAGAAAAAAATAATAAAATGAAATATAAAAGGAAAGTAAAAAGTAATAAAGAATAGGTGCTTAAATTTAATTAAAATTAATTAGTTACCACTTACCTTACGTCAATTCCGGCTACAAAAGAGCCCGACTTTCTTTACAGTCGATTTACTGGCAATTTATTTCGTTCGATTCATTATTGGCAAAGTATTGTTTTAATTTAAAGAATAAAAAAAAATTGTCTGAAAACCATATTGTGTTAGAAAGTAAAATGAAAGTAAAAAGTAATAAAGAATAGGTGCTTAAATTTAATTAAAATTAATTAGTTACCACTTACCTTACGTCAATTCCGGCTACAAAAGGGCCCGACTTTCTGTACAGTCGATTTACTGGCAATTTATTTTGTTCGATTCATTATTGGTATCTAAAGTATTGTTTTAAAGAATAAAAAAAAATTGTCTGAAAACCATATTGTGTTAGAAAGTAAAATTAAGTGTAAGCGTGATACGTATGGAAAATATGATTTATTTTCTCGTAGGAGAAGATCGAAATAAGCAGAGTGTACAGAGACTGGTTCCTAGAACCAGACGAAATGGTTGGAACTGAAATCTGAACTGTCCATTGGATTGATTTCCGTGACTGCGTTGCTTCTCTCTTCGATTTCGGGACGATTAGACCCTAGCAGTTACAGTTCCCTCTATCTAACCTCTTTTTTTTAATATTTATTTCATTTTAATATAGGTAAAAAACGCGTTTTGACACTAAAAACTGACCATTGAAAATTTGACCCGATTACATTACTTTCCTTCCTATAGGATAAGGAAAGTAAAAAACATTGTTGCTCTCGCCATTAATATTTGAAATTTCAAGATTTATTTCTCCTCTCTTCGATTTCGGGACGATAAGACCTTAGCAGTTACAGTTCCCTCTGTCAAACCTCTTTTTAAATATTTATTTCATTTTAATATACGCACTGGAAAATATGATTTATTTTCTCGTAGGAGAAGATCGAAATAAGCAGAGTGTACAGAGACTGGTTCCTAGAACCAGACGAAATGGTTGAAACTGAGATCTGAACTGTCCATTGGATTGATTTCCGTGACTGCGTTCCTTCTCTCTTCGATTTCGGGACGATTAGACCTTAGCAGTTACAGTTCCCTCTATCTAACCTCTTTTTTAATATTTATTTCATTTTAATATAGGTACCTTGTTATTAATTCTGTTTTACCTTTATCTGTGTTTGTTAGGAATCTCATGAGGAAGGCGGATCTATCTCAATGGAAGCGAGGAATCATTGTGCTGGGAGGTGATGGCATCCTGTACGAAATTATCAACGGTCTAATGGAGAGAGCGGACTGGTGTACAGTGCTTCAAACTATCACTTTGGGTAAGCACATGATAGACTTTTTAATGAATTGATGATGTATTTAGCATAAGAAAGACGGCAAAGCCACTGCGACCTTATTAGTTCTTTTGTGACTTTTTTTGATAGAGGGAACTGTAACTTTTGAAGTTTCCCGAAGAAAAGGGAACAGGATAGGAGAAATGTTTCTATAGGATAAAGTTTATCTGTTACGCCCCGGGCGGAAATCGAACCCCCGACCTAGAGCTTATAAGGCAGGTGGGCGCTGCCCTCCAACCTAACTCTGGCGAAAAACTTTAGGTCAATGTAGGTATCTGTCCATTTTTTATCAATCATTTGCATGATGCAAATTTCTTGACCCCGCCGGGAATCGAACCCGGGTCTCCCGCGTGCAAGGCGAGCGCAGTGACCACTAAGCCATGGAAGCTGACAGAAGCATTTACATCATTAGCTGTGTCCACAATGCCACATATAGTCGTCGGCCGTCGATCGAATCCTATGTGTTGTGTGGAGCTTTAAAAACAGGCTAGCGCGTCTGCCTTGTAAGTGCTGGAATGCGAGTTCGATTCCCGCCCGGGGCAGACTTAATCCTAAAGCGATAAGGTTCATTCTTGGAACAGCTTTCTTGAAGATAAACCTGCCTCGGTGGTGTAGTGGTCAAGGCGCTCGCCTGGTAAACAGGAGGGTGTGGGTTCAATCCCAGCCAAGGTATGAAATTTTATCCTCAATATAATTTGAGAATTTGACCACAATAATAGTAGTAGCCTACTGCTTGAGTAAAGGGACTTTTCAGTCCTATGCGAGCAGTATAAATAAGCACTATTATTATTATTATTATTATTATTATTATTA